>NC_044330.1:75526915-75829946 GCF_007399415.2 Gopherus evgoodei | reverse complement strand
AAATAAATTCAGTCAATATTTCAGCAGACTGGACAAACTGGAGTCCAGAAATGCTGCAAAGATTAGCATGATGCTCCAGAGTCACCATGCAGGGCTGATGTCCAAAGATGGAGCTTAAATTTTAACTTTACTGCACAGTAAAATACCTTCACAAGCAAACTGACATTAAGAAATAAAGTAAATGAAGAAGAAAAGTGACTAAAAAGAAAATGTTTTAAGCTTTGGTGTCAACTGGAAGAGTGAGTCAACAATGCAAATCTTATGATGCATCTCGCCCCATGCTAGTAGACATTCTAAATATGGGAAAAGCATGCTGTTCAAGAATGGTAAAAAGTGAGAGAGAGTGTAGACTGCAGAGGCAAATGAGAAACTGAACACGGTTTCTGAATCAGTATATTTATTATAACTTGTCAAAAATGTAAAACTGTTTTTATAGAATTTTTTTTATTATTATTTTTACTTCCCAAAAAAACATTTTGCAGTGAAAAATGGAAACTAAAACCAAGAATCTTTTCAAAGACTTGTTTTGGGACTGATGAAATGGTAGTTAGAAAACATTTTTGGTAAAATATTCAGTTTCCAATAAACCTGGAAAATGTTGACCATCAAAAATATTTTCCACAAAAATATTTGGGTCAAAAATCCATTTCTCCTCAAAAAATGTTCCAATGAAGATATTTCAACCAGTTGTACCTTTTACAGAAAACAAAGCACAAAGGTAGAGTAATATTCAGAGTGAGAGTGTTTGCACACTACCGTCTATAGGCCTAATTCAAAGCCCACTGTTTTCAGGGACTTCAGTGGGTTTTTATCACCTCCCAAATCATCAACTGAATACATAAAAAATAAATCAATGAAATAATGTCACATTCACATATAAGAAGTAAGAACAGAGAAAGAGCAAGTGAGAGTAGATAAGCAACACGGCTCAAGGGAAATATTAATTTATGTATTCAGCTTTTTATAGAGACAACTGATATTCATAAAAATCCCTTTTAGCATGGTATCATTCATTACTTATTCAGTACCATAGTTGTGAATATGTTCAGTTTTTTTCTGGATGTAAATTATCTTTCTAGTTATTTTCCTTTTTTGTCTCACCATTATATATGGAGTTTTACCTAGTTCAGGAAAATATTACAATATAAAACATTTGGTTCTGACACAGTATTCTGTGGATCATGTCTAATCACATTAATTAGTCACTCATTAATAATTATGGCTGTGGGAGTCCACCAGCAATAGTATTTACATGTTTAAATCAGAATTGCATAATAGAGATGCCATTATGACAAACACTGGTATATAGTTTGGTCCACAATATGCTTCAATTGGGTTCATGGAGAAACATAACCTGAAAATCAAGAGAGGAAAAGTAGCACTTGGAGGTTATGAAACTCTGCCACTAGTGAGTTCATGTCTGTTAAAAATTGACATACACAGAAAGAGACAGATACCTGATTCTTTACAGTGACTTCAGGGGCTCTGGATCAGGTTCACATTGTGTAAAGCACTTTGGAATCCTTCTGACAGAAAGACTCTTTATAAGTTCAAGAGCTTTGGAAGGTCCCCCTCAATTTTTTTTTCTTTTAATTGACTCTGGTGGTACATGCTGAGATTACCTCTGGATTTCTTCTTGTGCAGTTGCATATTAAATGGTAATGAGCGTTTACAATGACTCATAAATGTAACTGTTCATTAAGGTCATCAGGGGGCAAAAGATTAAACATCCAGCTATGTTGTTCTCTGGTGCAAAAGAATAGCACCAGTGAGAAATAAATATAAAGTGCCCTTCTTTAGGAATTTCTCATTAAGTCTCATGCAGAAAGATCATAAATCAGCACCTAAATGTTGAGTTTAGGATGCAAAAAAAACCACCCTACTAGTATCAGGTTAAATTTAAAATTAATGTTCACATTTTTACTAGTGTTGCTTAATTAAATTTGCTTTTACACTCTGTATCAAATGACTAGGTATGTTTGCTGTCTTGTAAAGTATCATTTGTCCCATTAGCATACATAGAAATATTCATACAAGGCAAGTTTGAGTACAGCTATGAACCAATGGTAATCAGTGCTCAGTAAATAATAAAAATAGGCATCCAAAATATCTAATTACTGCTTCTTTTGTCATTGCTTCCCATATGAAATAACTTCATATATATTCATGTAGCTATATGAATTTAAACACATATCTAGATATGGAGATATACATGTCATCTATTTACTTCAAACTCCAGAGACCAAGGGACTGTGGCAGATTGTAATTAACTGAAGTTGGGTACATGTTAAGGGGAAAACTTCTCTATCATCCATAATGCTATATAAATGTCTCTCATAGCCAGTGCCTGCTTCCAGACTGGTTCCCCAAAATGAATATTTTCTTAATTAACCAGGCTGCTGTTTTGCATGACATGCCAAATGAAGCCATTAATAGCACTTCATCTGTCAGGTAGAAAGGTTAATTACTACTGGTCGGAGGCATGGGTAAAACTGCCAAAGCCATCTGCTAGATCACATCTAACACAATTGAAAAAAAATGAGGTGAGTGGGGCCTGGGTCATATTTCAGACAATGGAAAAAAAATTAACTCTCAAGATGGGAGGGGAAATAGTCCTGGATTCAAGCATTCCTGTATTTTGAGTAACTTGTGAAGTTCAGAAGCTGAACTCTGATCTGTATCTAAATTTTGCATCAGGCCTCTACTCTATTATATTCTGAACCAGAAACCCAGATCCAAACACCCTAGACTTTGAAGTTTCAAAATTCAGATACAGACCTAGGCCTATCCCTAAAATATTCACACTTATAATAGACTTTTTCACCATTCATGAAAGAAAGAAAGACAGAAAGAAAGAATCGTAAATATGTATGTACGCCAGTTTCATACATTTTGTCATATGGGAAAAGCCGAGTTTTTTTCCAGTCAAATATTATTCATCTAACAACATAAAATATTCATCTGAGTGGAAAAGGATATGAAGATTCACATTTGAACTACAATCTGCTGCATTATATGGTGCCAGTCGTTATACCCACATGGTCACCAACTCAGCCACATTGGATATTACAAGAAAGGGTGCAGGCACAAATTTAAAAAACAACCTTTAAGAAATGACTGATGGATTCAATCCATTTTTCAGCAGACAGACAGAAAACACCACAGATTATACTAATTGACACTTCTGCTGGTAGTCTAAGGGTTTATCTGCACTATACAGTTAACCCAGGCTTATGGTCAGGTCTTAGCTTTAACCCCTCTACCATCCACTTGATGATTACCTGTTGTGTTCATTCCCTCTGAAGCACCTGGCATTTGCCATTGTCAAAAGACAGGATATTGGGCTAGATTGACCTTTGGTCTAACCCACTATGGCCGTTCTTATATTCACAAATAAAAACCTCAGACTCAGGTTTGAACTCAGTTTAAGCCCAGCCAACATACCCAGTTGTGTGTGTGTGTGTGTGAGGAGGGGTGGTGGGCACATTAGAACCTAGACTTCAATTTAACTAAGGCTGGAACCTGCCCACTTTGCGATGTGGATTCAGTGTAAATCATTGAATAGCTGATAGTTCTCCAATCCCTTCCCACAATTCCTCTGAAAGGACAGACAAGTTCTTCTGCATTTGACACAATTGACTGTGAAAGAATCCCAGTGTGTCTTAACACAAAGAACCATGGAATATGCCCCCAGATGCATATGGGTGAATGCAGAAACAGCAAGGACATAGTACGGATATGTCTTTATATGCTCACACTTGGTAGGTTAACTCAGGGGCTCAAACATAGATACCAATCACCTGAGTTAAGTGTGTAGTGTAGACATAGCCTAAGGATCAACTGGCTACCGACCCGGTATAGGCCCCAACACCTTGCAGCCCCTCTGTGGCAGAGTTAGGTATGGACTGAGTAAAGAAATTTGTGTTGCCAAAGCCTGTAGTGTGGATAAAGAGAAAAAATACTCCCTAATTCTGTCAAACTAATGATACATTCTCTCAATTCATTACATATATTTATTATTTATTTCAGACCGAAATGAGAAATAAAATCCATTATTATTTATTTAGACTGCTCTAAGTCCTTGCCCCAAGGATCTCACAGTCTAGATCAGCAAGCAATGACAACTAGTGTTGGCGTGTAATGATACCACAATGATAGATCATGAGCTATGGCAATTATACTGCTACCAAGGAATTCATTAGCCATCAAGAGTCAAAAAGTTTCCTAACATTGTGAACCTCTTTTGGCAAGAGAGAGGATACGCTCCATTAACAGAATAAGCAGTCACAGCTTTCATCAGTTCTTCAAGTTTCTTCTCCTGCCAACCAGCATAATTTCCCTCTTTTAGGTCTGAGTATCAGCCAGTTTATTCTTATCCAGGTTCCTATCTCAGCCAGACACTGTGGAAGCAGGAAAGCTGTTGCTTCCAGATCTCGTGAAAATGAGAAATGCAGCTGGGGCTCATCTATATGCTGATAGCACTGCTCTGTAACACACCTCAATTTCCTCTAGTAGGCTCATCTAAACAGAGTGCATGACAGGACACAGAATAAAACCAAAAGGGCCTTCACATGAGTAAACCTTCAGGATGAGTATACATCATATTCTGAAATCTGAGACAGGAAGGAATGAAACCAGTGAGGTATCCCAAAGATGTATCTGCTGCAAAACAGCAAAAGGATGCCTCTCAAGTCATATAAACGATTACTGAAGAAGTATCACCCCAGTAATCAGAGAACCAAGTGCAAGGAAGTTTTCAGGGGAACATGTTTCTGGAATAAATTACTTTTAGGAATTAGTTTACAGTGTTGTTGTAGCTGTGTTGGACCTAGGATATGAGAGAGATAGGTGCGTGAGGTAATATCTTTTATTGGACCAACTTCTACTGGTGAAAGAGACAAGCTTTCAAGCACCACATAGCTCTTCTTCAGGTGCTAAAGAACCTTGTCTCTTTCACCAACAGAAGTTGGTCCAATAAAAGATATTACCTCACCCGCTTTCTCTCTCTTTTAGGAACTTTTAAGTATTTTGTAAGTCCTTCCTCTTCCCGAAACTCACCTTCTGTCTCTGACAGTGATCTCTTGGGGTGAGGTTACGAGGACAGAAAAAACATCTCATTCCCTGCCCATGCTCAAAGGAGAAAGGAATACATATTGCATGTATATCTGTTCAGTAGAATCTTAGTCTTACCAGACAGAGGCCTTTTGACATGACCACTCAAGTGGTGAATCCCAGTGATTCTGCTGTAAACCTATCAGTCCTCATCATTGCAGCATGGTGACATTTTGTCCTGGGACATTTCATCACAGAAAGTTTCAGGGCCGCCCGGGGGGGGGGGCAAGAGGGGCAATTTGCCCCAGGCCCCAGGCTCCGCAGGGGCCCCCATGAGTTTTTTGGGGCCCCTGGAGTGGGGTCCTTCACTCGCTCCAGGTCTTTGCCGGCGGGTGGGTCCTTCCGCTCCAGGCGGAAGGACCCCCCACCAGTGAATTACCGCTGAAGCAGGACCTGCTGCTGAAGTGCAACCCGGTCTTTGGCAGTAATTCGGCAGTGGGAGGCCCTTCCGTTCCGGGACCCACTGCCGAAGTGCCCCGAAGACCCGCGGCGGGGGCCCCCCGCCACCAAACAGGGCCAGCACTAGACATTTCGCCATGCAGGGGGCGCCCTGCCGCTTGCCGGTCCCGTGGCTCCGGTGGACCTCCCGCAAGCACGCCTGCGGATGCTCCACCGGAGCCGCGGGACCAGTGGACCCTCCGCAGGCACGCCTGCAGGAGGTCCACCGGAGCCGCCTGCCGCCAACGGCCCCAGGCCCCCCGTATCCTCTGGGCGGCCCTGGAAAGTTTCACCTCCATTCCAGTCCAATCCAGTCCGAAATATTCACATGATAATAATACTGAAACATCCCTGTTGAAGCGTCAAAGAATCCTGTGGCACCTTATAGACTAACAGATGTTTTGGAGCATGAGCTTTCGTGGGTGAATACCCACTTCGTCAGATGCATGCACTTCATTGCATACACTTCGTCACATGCATCTGATGAAGTGGGTATTCACTCACGAAAGCTCATGCTCCAAAACGTCTGTTAGTCTATAAGGTGCTGCAGGATTCTTTCCTGCTTTTACAGATCCAAACTAACACAGCTACCCCTCTGATACTTATCCCTGTTGAAATGCCATGTGACTAAATGATGAAATAATCCCTTTGTGAGGGCTGCTTGTAACCTCTATTTCTTCAACAGCAAGTTTTCATAAATAGCTAATCCCTATGGAATAACTATTTTCATCTTTTTCCCTGCAAAATGACTATTTCTTGATCACTTGGACCTTCCCTTTCTGCACTTCCCTTGTTAGAAATGTTGGCCCTGTATCGACAGCTTCTCCCCAGGACTCTTGTTTTTGCTATTTTCCAGTCTCACACACAGGGGTTCCATTTCTGAATTCATTTACACAAGTATAACTGATGTCAGAATCTGACACTACACGTCACAATCTTTAATGAATGTTTAGTGAGGCCACGGGATTCCAACCTCCCTAGGAACTACTGTTGACCACTCTATACTGCATCAGGATGACTTGTCTTTAGTGATCTGTGGTAGACAGGATGGACTTATTGTGACATCCTCCATGATCAAGACACCAATTGGTTCTCACAGATGCAATTTATCTGCTCATTTCTGGGACTGGTGGAGTGAAACATTTGTTCAGAAAATTAATTTTGTAGAGGCAGTTGATGGACAGCAACCATCCATCACAGTATTCTGTATTTTATTCCGCAGAAATAAAAGGGAATGCCAGTAAAATACTACTGCAAAATATTGATACACTTCAATGCCACAGTGCCAAATTGTTGATTTGCTTCCATGGAAACAAAATATAGAACAGATGTAATTCATTATATAAGCAGTAGGCAAATGAATTGTGATATCCCAAGATACTGCATTTAGTATCTCTAGCTTTTGCTATGGCCATGTCTTACTCAGCAAAAGGTCTGGGGGGCTCAGCTAGCATTTAATCTACCTGGATCAGCATTGGCTTTTCTGAGTAACTTCAGTGGGGCTGGTGAGAGGACAGCCATTCTCCAACCCATTCTCCTTGCATGGATCGTGGACACCCAGGTGAGCAGTCCACATGTCTAAGGAAAAGGGGGAGTCTGCCAGGGATGGTAGTGGGCATTTAGAAGGCAAAGGAAATTCCTTAAAATCAGCACTTTTAAGGATTCATTCTTCCTTCTAAAAATAGTCTAAAATAATCTTAAATTACTAATCAAAACTACTTAGAAATCTCACTTAAACAAAAGCCCATAAGCCTGATTCTGACATCTCCGACAAAGTGTAACTCAAGCATAATTCCATTGCAGGCATTGGCTTAATCCCCACAGAATTTATTTAACAATCAGGACCTGTATGTTCGCAAAGATTGTTTCCTACACTAATTGGGTTTCTTTATGGATGCAAACTCCACACCATTTGGCCAATGAATCTCTTCTTGTTATTGGGAGGGTGATTTAAGTTATCTGGCAAAGTGCATATTCTTGCCACAGTACTTTAATTTGCTGGGTAATATCAATTTTATTGGTTTTAGTTATTTGACTCAATACGTATTTATCTACAAAAAGGCATCATTTAGTTTTTTCTCTCTTTTCTGAATATCTAATAAGAAAGGAAAAAGAAAACACTGAAGAAATTTAACTTGCAACTGAAGGTAAGTGATCAAAACGTCCTTTACCTTCCCATTTCCCCCAAGACTTTTACCTTATAGCTATGAACACTATGAACAGAGGTGGTGCTAGCCAACTGGGGGCCCTACACAGGAATATTTTTGCCCCCCCCCACACAACATATAATAAAAAGTGAATGGGGCCCTTAGCAATTGCTTAGTCTGCTTATGCCTAGTGCTGGCTCTGACTATGAAATGAAGCATAGAGACTTAACAGCTTAGTGAAGAATCTCTGCTGTTGACAGATCTGTCAACATTTCTTAATAAAAAGAGGAAATCATTTTATCAAAACAAAAAAGCGCCTTTAATGAAGCTATCTACATTGGAAACTCACTTCTTACCCTTTAGTGAACAATTTGTTGCAAAGACTTCATTTTCCTACCTTCTAATTGACACATTTTCCTACCCAGAGTGTTCTTCTCTTTCTTTGAACATATCCTGTCAGGCACGACTTAAATATAAAACAAAATTAATTTGGCTGAATCTCTAATTTGATTCTGTTGATAAAATAATTCTGTCAAGTGATCCAAACCATTCTGTCAACAAAACATCTTTGGTTACTTTCAGATCTTTTCTTCAGATGTAATTTGCAAATTAAAGTGTTTCCTTGAGGATTAATCCACATTTTAAAATGGGTGTTTTTAGAGTCTTATCCTGAGAGGTGCTCCATGCCTTTTAGGAGCACCATCCACTCTCCGGCAACAACAGTAGAGGGAGCTCTGTATCTTGCAGGATTGGGCCCGAAAATCTCCATATGCATGACAATTTGATGTTTCTAGAATCTCAGAAATAGCCTTCCTCCTATACTCCATTGAGTCTTTATTACTACATATTCTTGACAAGATACTTAATCATTACTATTATGACTATTGTTATTCTGTATATCACATCAAATGTGTGCTAGCTGGCTAACAGATATGCATAAAGGCAAGTGGCCAGATTTACAGAGCTATTTAGGTGCCTGAAGATAGTCGCCATGTGAGATTTTCAAAATATCTGAGTTAGGTGCCTAAGTTCCATGGACTTTCGTGGGAATTAGGTGTCTAGCTCACGTAGACCCTTTGGTAAGCCCCATAGGGCACCAATCTGCATTTTGAGGCACCTAAATACCTTTCTAAATCTGTCTGTAGCTCTCTATCCCAAAGAGCTGACAATTACAATGAACTGTGGATGGAGGAAAAATACATTGATATTTCGCTATCACCAAACTTACGCAGAACTAGAATGTGGGAATAGGGTTACTTGCAATGTTTTTCCAGACATAAGAATCATTTAAAATAAAACTAGGTCTCTTTCTCATAGACTTGCATTTCTATGCCATAATTTTGACTCAGGAAGAAAACCACAGCTGAAATCACATTACAGTGATTTCAAAAGGCTTTGTCACTTTAGTGGAAGGAGAAAATTTGCTCCCAATGAGGGAGAAACTGCAAAATGGAATATAACTGCATTCTGCTCACTCATCAGTCCATCATTGCGGCGGCTCAAGACAACTCAGAAAGATTTTCTCTATGTTTTTATTATAGTAATGGGGATAAATATGGAAGAAATATTTTAAAAATTGATTATATAGGGAAATTAAAACATCTGCAAACAACATTTGTAAGGTCTCTAATGGCTTTTATTTATGTCTATAGCATTTTATCTTTGTTGGCATAAGCATATCATCTCTGTATGTACCTTACTTAGTTTCCAAAATTATTATTGAATTGTTGGCGCTGTAGCTGAATGTCTTGATATTTTTACATTGCTCTTTCATTACCCCAAACTATAGTAGATACAGCTTACTGTTGACACTGAAAGAACTGCAAAGTATAATTAAACATATGCAAACACTGTGGTATGGCATCAAGTATTTACCAGTATGAGGCTTAGATGTTCATATTATTTTCAAATTCCAAAGTCATGGGCAAGCTATGACAGGTCATTCCAGGCAAGAACCAACCAGATCTTTGTACTATAGCATGTAGATCTGGCTTGAGATGAGTAACCAGACATAAGTGAAGTCTTATTTCTTGGGAGACAGGATAGAGAGGTAAATGGATCAGCAGGCTGGAAACTAAATGTCTGTACTAGCTAACATAAGGGGGAACATCCAGGGAATTATTTACAATGGATGAGATAACACAGGATAAATGAAGTCAGAAATGTAAAGATGAGGTAAAGAGTAAATTGTGTATAGACAGAGCACGCTCTGTAGGGATTGGCTCCTACAAAGTAAACAAGTTAATCCCAAAATATGTAATGCAATGTATAGTAAGTGCAATGTAATGTGTAAGTGTATATAAAGGAAAAGGTTTGCTGTGTAACTGCATGTATAGTATGCCCTATACCCACCCACTACACTTGAGTCTGATCAACTCAACATAGCTTTGGTGCATGTCAAATAAAGGAACCTGAGGAACAAGACTGGAGTTGGACTGAATTCAGGGGAACCAAATAGAAAAGGTCTTGGTGGAATCCCAATACTGTGGTGCCATGACTTGGATCCTCTCCTCTGGAGTAGGTAATATATGCACCCCTTAGTGTGACAGCTCCAATCTAACATTAAGGTACATGACACTGGTAGAGTTTAAATACAAGGAAGTTAGTAGTGTGCTCAAGAAATGGGTTTAATCTACAGATGGAACCTATGGACTCCCCAGAGAACTATTGTGGGGAGACTGAAAGCAGATGAAAAAGGCACTCCAAGAAGAGGTATTAGATTTTTTAAATTGCTTGGCAAAGCACAGCCAAGGTCCGTTAAATGTCATTAATTCATTGTTGGCAAAGCACAACGAAGGTCTGTTAAATGCCACTGCAATTTTCAAAAAATAGGACCCATTGGCAGCCATTTAAAAATATTGTCTAAGATGTTTTTTTTATCCTAATGCAAAGAAACCCCAAATTAAAGCAGCAGTTTTACAAGTATTGTTTCTTATAACTAAAACTTTACAAATAAAATGTGCAACCTTGGAGGATAAATGCTAAAAGCATAAAGAGCAAAGCAAAGTTGTAGAGGAAACAAATTAAATGGAAAAAATCCTGAAAGGTCAGGGGTGGGAGTGGGGACAATGTCTGTTACATATTTACATAAATCCAGAGCAGAAAGCAGCCATCCTTCAAGGACAGTATTTAGTGAGTACCGCTTTGCAGGCAAAGTGTACTAAGTTAAGAAATAAGTGCAAAAAACATAAAAAATAAGCTTGGAGAGAATCTGAGGAAAAGTCAGCTAAAAAATGTGTTATTCTGGAAAATAAAATAGACAAGTTATGGTACCAAAATTTAGTAGCTGGTGAGGACTTAAAAAGTGTCTTAAAAAACAAGAGTAAATTAAAATAAGTACAGTTAAAGGAAGCTTTTGCACAAAATTAACACCGCAGAGCTCAGAGGGGGATAAATAGTCAGAGGTAATGGAAGTAATAGAAGTGCTAGAAAGGATGTTAAAGTGTTAAAAAAACAAAGAATGTTTGGTTCAATAATAAACCCCAGTTATGGCAGTGTAACTTGGTACAGTTATGCCTAGTGAAATCTTTAGCAATCAAACAAGTTATGTAAAGGGAAGGTCAAGTGGTGACAACTACAATCACTATGCTGCCTCCCCTCCCCCAAACAAAAAAGCCTTTATAGCCATTCTGAAGAGAATGGGTTCTTTCCAATCAATATGTCTGTAAATAATCTATTGTGCTGGCTGCTGCAGGTATACAAAAATCTACTTTAAAATGTTTAACTATAAACAATTTAATTAAAATTACTAAAAAAACCATAAATGTTTCCATATGGTTTAACTGCTTCCAAATGTACTAATAAAAATGTAACTTAGGCACACAAAAAGTAATAAATTCTATCACTATGTTTAAAAAAAAAATTTAAACAGCATCTAAAATTGCCTTTCAAAAAAAAAGTTAACAGTAAGCTTACTAAAACCTCAAATAGCTAAAATATATATATAAAACAGCATGTTGCTAAAATACAGCAATTATTAAAGCCCATGCCAAAAAAAGTTGTCTTCCCTGTCAAGCACTTATTCAAACCTTAAATATACAAACAAAAATTGCAGTTTAAAAATGTAAGTGACAAATGTATTATCTGTTCATAACTTGCAACTTACAAAAGAAAAATTTCAGGATCAAAAAACCATGTTAGGAGACAAGAAAGTTCAAAGGTTCCGCTGCCAAGACTAAGCCAAGTAAGTTTAAAGTATTTATTTTGCCTCTCATAATAAACTGTTTACAACACAGCAAGGAACCATCTTTTTTTTTCCTTCCATAAAGCCACCTATTTAAACAACGAAAGTAAAATGTATGTGTAAAATAAACGAGCTTTTTAAAAAAATCCACTAACTATCTATCCAAGTCTTTCATTCAAGATTTCAAAACTGACACAAATATTCTTTAAGTGGCAGCCAACATCTCCAGGCGGTCTTAACCTGTTAGTTAAGCCTTTGGTTTCAATGCTTCTACATATTTAATTAAAAAAAAAAGTTATAAATGCTAAACGTAAATTAATCAATAAAATTAGGGACTAAAAGGGCTGCCAAAACCAAAATAGTAGGTTGAGACCCTGAATCCCTTTTTCAATAATAAAACAGCTAAAAAAGCTGCAAAATATAATATAATATATAAATTACATTAATATGGAGAGTTTTATAACAAGTAAAAAGTAAATTATAAAGAAGTGTATAATCTTATAAAACATGCAGTATATACTGTAAAAAAAGTAAATAAATACATAAATAAACAAACAAGTTATTTACTTAAAATCCTATAAAAGCTAAAAAAATCCAAGCCACAATAAATTGTATTTTCTTTTTCAAATAGCTGTGTCCTTTAGAAGCAAAATCCAAGCCAACACAAAAAAACCCACCAGTAAATACAGTGCCATCCAAATTCTGAATTGTTGGGGAACTGAATGGAAGAGCTGTCTTGGGATATCCCCAACACACTGTAATGTAGTCTTCCATATGTGTTCCAGGGGAAAAAGGGATTTATGAATGCTTTTGATTGTTATTTTAAAGGGCTGGGGCTTTCAGCAGTGCCTAACTAACCTGAACGAGACCTGTGCACCTAAGTCACTGAAATAAATACTTTTGAAAAATCCCATCCATTGATACCATTTTTCACATCCCTATCAAATAAGACTCCCTTAGTACTGAGTCCTTCAGTAAAAATCTCCAAATAGAAGAAAATTATAGCTAATGGGCCTGTCATAAACAGATAGCTAAGGGTTAATGTCTCTTTCACCTAAAGCACCTGACCAGAGGACCAATCAGGAAACCGGATTTTTCAACTTTGGGTGGAGGGAATTGTGTGTCTGGGGTCTTTGTTTTCTGTCTGCCTGCTGTCTCTGAGCTTTGGAGAAGTAGTTTCTACTTTCTAGTCTTCTGTTTCTAAGTGTAAGGACCAAGAGATCAGATAGTAAGTTATATGGTTTCTTTTCTTTGGTATTTGCATGAATATAAGTGCTGAAGGGCTTTGATTTGTATTCTTTTTGAATAAGGCTGTTTATTCAATATTCTTTTAAGAAATTGCCCTGTATTGTATCATCTTAATACAGAGAGACCATTTGTATTTTTTCTTTCCTTTTTTTATAAAGCTTTCTTTTAAGACCTGTTGGAGTTTTTCTTTACTTCAGGGAAATTGAATCTGTATTCACCAGGGAATTGGTGGGAGGAAGAAATCAGGGGAGATCTGTGTGTGGGTTGGATTTGCTAGCCTGATTTTGCATTTCCTCTGGGTGAAGAGGAAAGTGCTTTTGTTTCCAGGATTGGAAACGGAGAGGGCAAGTCACTCTGTTTGGATTCACAGAGCTTGTGTCTGTGTATCTCTCCAGGAGCACCTGGAGGGGGGAAGGGAAAAAGGATTATTTCCCTTTGTTGTGAGACTCAAGGGATTTGGGTCTTGGGGTCCCCAGGGAAGGTTTTTCAGGGGGACCAGAGTGCCCCAAAACACTCTAATTTTTTGGGTGGTGGCAGCAAGTACCAGGTCCAAGCTGGTAACTAAGCTTGGAGGTTTTCATGCTAACCCCCATATTTTGGACGCTAAGGTCCAGATTTGGGACTAAGGTTATGTCAGGGCCATATCTTCAGCTGGCATAAATTGAAGTAGCTTTAATACAATCAATGGAGTAATGCCAATTTATACTAGCTAAGGATCTGACTCAATATACTCTTCAAAAGGGTCTACAATAGCTTTCCAATATATCATAATGTCATGATTTTACCATCCAGTATCTTGTGATCTCTGTGGTTTATGAACAAAAGACTTATATCATTGTAAAGAGAAGGATGCCTGGCTTTCACTGGTATAAAAATGTTGCTTACAGTTCTGATGGATCATGAGATATTAGGCCTTAAACCTGTCAATGAATATTGCCTGTTAAGAATTTCAGATCCCTGTAATACTGAAGATGCTTCATATGTTTTGCTAGTTTCAGACAATTTAATCCTCCATGCATGTTATGCTCAAATTTTTTCATAAGGGCTCTATCAGACCCCTAAGGCAAAGCCCCACAGTAGGTCAGCATGTAGCTACACCTCCCTCCCTTCCCCAATGCCACCCAACCTCTAAGGCACCTACTGGGAGAGCAGACACTGCTGGACCTGTAGGTATATCTATACTCTGAGGGCTTGTCTACATCAGAAAGTTGCAGCGCTGGTGAGGGAGTTACAGTGCTGCAACTTAGGAGGTGTACACATCTGCAGGGCATCACCAGCGCTGCAACTCCCTGTTTGCAGCGCTGGCCGTACTCCCGTTTTGTCTCGGGTGTAGAGGATCCAGCGCTGGTGATCCAGCGCTGGTAATCCAATGTAGACACTTACCAGCGCTTTTCTTGACCTCCGTGGAAGGAGGAAGCCTCTGGTAATCAAGCAGGTCTCCTTCCCTGCGGTTTGCAGGGTGGTTCGGGGAACGCGAGAGCAAACCGCGGCGAAGCTGGTCTCCTTTCCCGGTTTGCTCTCTCGTTCCCGGAACCCCGAGCAAGCAGGTCTCCTTCCCTGCGGTTTGCAGGGTGGTTCGGGGAACGCGAGAGCAAACCGCGGCGAAGCTGGTCTCCTTTCCCGGTTTGCTCTCTCGTTCCCGGAACCCCGAGCAAGCAGGTCTCCTTCCCTGCGGTTTGCAGGGTGGTTCGGGGAACGCGAGAGCAAACCGCAGCGAAGCTGGTCTCCTTTCCCGGTTTGCTCTCTCGTTCCCCGAACCCCGAGCAAGCAGGTGTCCTTCCCTGCGGTTTGCAGGGTGGTTCGGGGAACGCGAGAGCAAACCGCGGCGAAGCTGGTCTCCTTTCCCGGTTTGCTCTCTCGTTCCCGGAACCCCGAGCAAGCAGGTGTCCTTCCCTGCGGTTTGCAGGGTGGTTCGGGGAACGCGAGAGCAAACCGCGGCGAAGCTGGTCTCCTTTCCCGGTTTGCTCTCGCGTTCCCCGAACCCCCCTTGAAGCCGCCCAACAGCGCTGCAGTGTGGCCACATCTAACACCACTTGCAGCGCTGGTTGCTGTAAGTGTGGCCACTCTGCAGCGCTGGCCCTATACAGCTGTACTAATACAGCTGTAACAACCAGCGCTGCAAAATTTTAGATGTAGACATGGCCTAAGTTAAAGTGTGATTGTAATATCGTGAGCATGTCCCTGGAAGGCTTGTAATCAGGCAGCTAAACAGAGTATAAACCAATGCTGCCACATTTTCACCACTGTTGTTACCCGTGCTAACTAAGTTAAAACTACCCAGGCTACAATCCCACTTCACTTGCAGGGTAGACATACCCTTAAAGAGGATGCAATACCTGCTCTCCTTTACAGCAGTCTAGTTCACCTGACTTAAGGTTCCTCTCCACCCTTAGTTTTCAGCAGCCATAAACTCTTTAAATGAAAAGGTAGCCATTAAAGAGGGCAAAGGGAAAGGATGGTCAAATTCTGGCCTCACTGAAATCAATAGGAGTCAACTCTTTATGTCCTTTTTCTTTTCACAGTCAGGGATCACATTTAATCATGTGTTAGAGGCTATATCTTTTTTAAAAAGTAGCTGTTCCTGATTCTTGACTGTGCAACCGCCATAATATGGTTGTCATAATGGAGTAAACCCAGGATCACCAGAGGTAACAGTACAAGCCCCCATAAGTTTGGTTAAAGAATGAAGGGCAGGAGTAGTAGAAGTATTCAGACTCCTAAAGAGGCAGATAGGTACCTACTGGGATTTTTAAAAGCCCCTAAGCAGTATAGGCATCTAACTCTTGTTGATCTGGGCCAATGGGAGTTTGGTATCTGGCCCCTTTGAATATCCCTCTAGGCACCTAGCTGCATCTTTAGATGCCAAACTACCTTTGGAAATCTGTCCCTAATTTCTCTAACTGGCAGCTGTAGCAACTCATATTGCCTGTGAATCAGGCTCAAAGGATGATACATAAGTATACTAAAGAACAGGTTACAATGTTTCATCTTTCACATCTTAGAACTATATTAGATCTTGTATTACTGGAAGAATTCTCCGTTTTCTGATGTTAAAACTATAAATCAATTAACAGGTCTTTCTGTTAGAGGTCTTCCTGATTTACTTCAAAATTTAAATGCTAATAAAACATTTGAAGTACATGCCACTTTAACTCTCTCTACATGAAATTTGTTTTTAAACCTTCTTTATTTCAGAACTGAAGTGTACAGAAAATATGAACTACTCCAGTAATTTCAGGCTGCTCCTGCAATGCATGTTTCATATTTGCAAGATAGTTATTGATCTGCAAATGAGGACAGATTTCTGGACATTCTAAAATGAAGCCAGATTGAAACTATTAAATTTAAAAGACATTTCCAGTAACTCCAGACAGACTATTCTGTTCAGAGCTCCCACCGAAAACTTTGAAGAATTCAAGTAATTGTAAATTCTTGAGTGCTCAACATTTAACTCTACTATTTACTTATTATTAGGGCTCTACCAAATTCACAGCTGAAAAACATGTCATGGACCAAGAAATCTGGTCACCCCTCCTTCTCCTCGTGAAATCTGATCTTTTGTGTTCTTTTACCCTAACACTATACAGATTTTACAGGGGAGACCAGCGTTTCTCAAAAGGGAATTGTAGGAAGGTCACAAGGTTATGGGGAGCGGAGTGTCGCAGTATTGCCACCCTCACTTCAGTGCTGCCTTCAGAATTGGGTTGCTGGAGAGCGGAGGCTGTTGGCTGGGCACCCAGCTTTGAAGGCAGTGCCCTGCCAGCAGCAGTGCAGAAGTAAAGGTGGCAATATGATACTATGGCCCACTTGCTTCTGCATTGCTGCCTTCAGAGCTGGGGGGCAAGAAAGTGGCAGCTGCTGCTGCTGAGGGCCCAGCTCTGTAGGCAGCAGTGCAGAAGTAAGGGTGGCAATACCATATCATGCCATCCTTACTACTTCACTGCTGCTGGTGGCAGCTCTGCCTTCAGAGTTAGGCTACCTGCCTGCAGGCACTGCTCTCCAGCTGCATAGCCCTGAAGGCAGCGCCACCATCAGCAGCAATACAGAAGTAAGGGTAGCAGTACCACAACTACCCCTCACAATAACCTTGTGGACCCCCCGCCCCCAACTCCTTTTTGGGTCAGGACCCCTACACTTACAAGACTGAAATTTCAGATTTAAATAACTGAAATCATCAAATTTATGATTTTTTAAGTTCTATGACTGTGAAATTGACCAAAATGGACTGTGAGTTTGGTAGGACCCTACTTACTAAGGCTGGAATTTTCAAACACACAGCTATCACTTAATTTCAATGAGAGCTGGGTGCCTAACCTCGTTAGGATCTTTTTAAAATCCCAGACTGCATCAATAGAATTTCACCTGGCGTCTTAGAAACTACTAATCTAAAAGCCTGCCATAATCATTTCAATCCTGTATCTTGATCAGTGGAACTGGAGTCAGAAGGCCCATAGTCCCTGGAGTGACTGACACCAGCAGAACAGGGAATGAGTAAATTAAGGCAGGAAGCAACACAGGCACATGGACAGAGCAGTCCAAAGGGTTTAATAAAGTCCAACTTTTTCAGGTTAATTGCATGTAGCTTCACTCTTTGTGAATGAAACAAGTCCCTCTTTAACACATGCAATATTCTTGTTTAGAGTGTAGCTAAAGAGCCAATCAAGCAATAGCAGGAGCCATTCTAGCCATGTTGCTATAGAATTATGCCTATGGGTTGAAACGAGGGGTGGTTCTTGTCTTAGAAAATGCACATTGAGTATTTTTGATGCAGAAAGTGCCTGCCATCAGCACACCCTAGCTATCAGAGAAGAGGAAGCGAGCCAGATGCAATCACGAGCGAGGAAGTGTCCATGTGCCAGCTGAAGACTATAGATATAGGAATTTGGTAAAAGTCAAGGTGGGTTATCTTCCTCACCCAGAAAACTACTAAAGGTAAAGGGTATGTTCTTAAGGGCTGCTGAGTTCTCTGGGGTAGGATTCTGGACAGGCCAAAACAAACTCCACACAATATAGGCAAAACTTGGCCTGGTTTCAGGCCTACTCCAGGTTTGTTGAGAAATTCATTGAACTTTGGCAACGCCTTTAGAGAACGGTGCTGGGTTACCCAGTAATAGAAGAAACTACATGAGTTTTCTCTTTTGTCTTTAAAGTCTCATTTCAGGCTTCATTATAGAAGTTTCCCATAGTTCTAGTTGCAACCATATTCCATTCAGAAGAGAACATTATGTTTCAAAACATGATGGGGTGATTACTATATTTTGTCTTCTGAGCTTCCTTTATTTTATAGTTATTGTTATTTAACAGTGTTGCCAACTCCTATGACTTTATTAAAAGTGTCACTTTATTTAGTGTTTTTCTTAACGTCTCAGCTCTTGGAATTCTGTGAATATGCGAACTGCTCAGCTTTCATTTTAAAGTCCAAAAGAGCCTAAGTTTGTTGGCCATTAGTAGCCCTTGCAGCGTTCATCTATCTACCCTACTTTTTCAATAGTGTGAATAGGCTGTGTGTGTGCTTCCCTTCTTTTTTTAATAGGGTCAGGAGCCTACTTTTTAAATTTTCTTTTTAATACTTATATGTTCAGCTATGGCTGATGCACATAGACAGGTGGCTATAGGCCATTCTATCATCTGAATTAGTAAATATTAGGTGTTATTGTGTGCCTAGTCACTTGTTGCATGACAGCTGCAGTTATTACTCTGCCAGCGCGGTGGATTCATACTCCCACACTTTCAAATGTTTGTATCAATTTAAAGGTGGGAAATGGCAAGCGTTCAGTATCAATTTATATGACTCACCAAAACTCACAAACTCTGAGAAAAGAAATAGATCAAGGGAGAGGGGAACAACTTGCATTCCTAACCCTGTGTCAAAGAATGGATAACATGTCTCCCATTTTGGAAAGCAGGCCATAGAGATGAGGGAGGTTCTAAAATTCAGAAGTTGAGCTCATCAGTCTCTGCTCCTTAATCATTTGTATATTTCATGACCTAGGCACATGGACTTCACATAAAGTGAAAACTGCAATAGAGACAGTGATTGAACCCAGCTAGAAAGGGAGAGAAAAATTACTGAAAGAAAAAGTGTGGCACCCTCATTCACCAGGAAGTGTAAGTCTATTGGAATCACAAGTGTCAAACTGGTGTCACAGAGAAGGGATCAGGTCTTTGCACTGGAATGGTTTCATCAACAGCCATGTGATAAATAGGCACATGGGTCTTGAGTCTCCACTTCTTCTGCACCTCCTGGAGTCATTTACACCTGTTCAAGGTGGGTGTGAAACACTACCAAATCAGAAGGGTGGGGGGTTATTATATATAACTTTTACTTACACACACACCCTGCAGGTGCAAGGCAATGAAGAATGAAGCCCACTGAAGATACAGCTGTCCCACATTTATTAGGGAAGTATCTATCAGTGGAACAAATCTAGAAACTAATGAGCAAAAAAGAGCCAGAGTATATTTTGAAGAACAAGAATAACTTCCTTTTACAAAATGTCAGTTCTTTACTCACTACAGTGATGAATTATGTCCATTTGCAAGCCAGAGGTTAACTCCCTTTACCAAGCCACAGTACCAGAATTGTGCATTTTAAGTATAATTTCTAATCACATACTCATTTTGCATCACATACAGCAATATATTTCATGCCCTGTAGAGTAAAAAAATCTAGGCCAGGACCCACAGGCCATAGCCTAGCTATGCTGCTGTAGGTTTAAACTATTCTTCTTTTGCGGTGTGTGGAGGGGTGAATTACATTTTGCACACCAGCCAATCAACTTCAAACACATTCTGATATTTTAAGAATAAAGGAAGGTTGACACCAAATGCCTGACTGGTGTGAAAATCATGTCTCTATATGTGAAGTTTTTTCAGTACAAAAAGAAAATATTGACTTTTTCCCTTACTTGTAAATGAAAGTGTTTATGACTAACAGAAGAGGGGTAGCCAACATTAAAAAGTGATAGACATTCCCTCTCCCCATCAGTACATTTTAACATAGATGTGCCTCCTTTCTGTTCCAAGAAGTTTGCAATCAATTGCTTTAACTGGGCAGTTCCTGGAAAACAAGACTCACTTCTGTTTGTGCTGTCTCTATTTCACTATTCTTTTTCTCCTTCTTTCTTTCTTTTTGTGTGTGTGTGATCTGTGACTGCAGCTGTCTCACAATGTTTTATATTAACTTGCCAAAACAACTGATTAAGCTTAAATGAGATTTAATTAAAAAAAGGGAGTGGGATAAGTAAAATTAGAAACCACTTATATTCATTGACCTACTGGTCTAGCATACTTACACACATGCAAGCTCCCAGACTATCCAGTTGAATGTTGGCCAAATGAAATTTTATGAACACTGGAAAATAATGGCTGATAACTCGAAGCTATTGTTCTGCCTAAATGTCATTTTACGTCAAAGGCATCCTTGTGCACAGTAAATGGGGCATAGTTTTAATATTCACTCAGATCCTATACTAAAGTGTCGCTAGATGAGGAGACTAATCTCTGTAAATAACCTTCACTTGAGAGACTGTGATGGGAGAACTCAATCAGTAAGCACTGTACTGTCTGACCCACAGCTTTGACAGGGCTTGCATTCCCCTTTCCCTATAGCTCAAAGGGAGACTTTTTCCATCCTGAGGCTATCAAGGGAGGAGGAAGGGCTCCTGCCAGACTAGAGCTTGGGGCCTACTCTGTGAGGTTCTGTTGATTTACTATTTAATACAGTTCATATGTGTGACACAGAGAGCCCCTGGCAAAGGGTCCCCTTTTCTGTGCAAACAACTCTCATGTCAGAGCTGACAAACTCACTTCACCAAACTAACGTCAGGTATCTACAGAAAGCTCTTAACTTATTAAGACTCGTAATCATTGTGAGATGTATGTAGGGGTAATATTAAAGGAATAATGTAACTGTTGAAAGTATGCTTTATGGTCTTGGAGTAAAAGTTAGTCTCCAAGAGATACGTCTCAGTGATGGTCCATTCACACAGGAGGGAGTTGCCACCCCATTTAGGTAAGCCAGTGATATTATCTAAAGCTACATTATCTAGCCTTGCTCCATACCAAGACTCTCTATGGAAAACCATCAGAGATAACTGTAAACCAGTGGTCCCCAACACGGCACCCACTGGGGCATTTATGTGCGCCTGCCTAGTGCCCAGCAGGGGAGAGAAGCCGGGGCCCGTACCTGACAGGGATAGAGAATTCCAGGGCTGCGGGCGCCAGCATTCTCTGTCCCTGGCAGGCACGGGGCTGTGGCTTCTCTCCATCTTCTCCGGGACTGCAGGCTGCGGACGCCAGTGGTCTCTGTCCCCAGCAGGCACCGGACCATGGCTTCTCTCCAGCTTTGAAGCCAGAGAGGAGCCGTGGCCCTGCCTCTGCTGGGGACAGAGAACTCCAGGACTGCAGGCTGTGGGTGCCAGTGTTCTCGGTCCCTGGCAGGTGCGGGGCCACGGCTTAAGCTGGAGAGAAGCCGGGGCCCCGCGCCTGCAGGGGACAGAGAACTCCAGGGCTGCAGGCGTCATTCTATGTTAAAGTAAGAATAATAAATATATTTGGACCAGCAGTTCAACAATGTTTTACTTTTTTTAAAATAAATAAGATGAAAACTGTTCATGATATTTATTTTGTAAAAACGCCTTAATTTTTCTTACAGGTAGATAAAAAAGAGCAAATTCACATGGCAAGGTGAAAAAGTAATTGCCAAATAATTTAATTAATACCTTTTACATGTAAAATTACCCTTTTTATCTTATGGATTCATATATTATGTAATATTAAATATGATGTTTTTCGTATTATTTAATGTACAAATACAAAATAAGCCTTGAAAAATGGTTGGCGCCCGCCACACCCTTCTGAAAACATGAATGTGCTACTGGCCACAAAAAGGTTGGGGACCACTGCTGTAAACAATCAAAACTACTTGGAAACAAAAAAGGAACATTATAACAGATCACTCTGTCTATGCACAGAAGCAAAATACTGTTTCAGCATAGAACAAAGTGGGAAGAGGTACTCTGTATCCATTCACCGAGGAAACATCTTGTGGAGCAGGGGTGTTTTTCATGAAAGTTTGAATCCTTGTTTCTGTGAAACCAGCCAGCTTGGCCACAGACTGAACTAGGGGTGGTGGTGGAGGGCAAGGGCCTACTCTATTAGATAAGAAAGGTGGCTATTAATTGTTAGTGATGATAATATAGTATTTAGGCCTGTGTATTTGCCTGATACACAATTTTGAGGTTTTTCCAAATATAATCATTTGTCTTGTATCCTTACTACCATGTGTGAACAAAAACACTGTATGTTGCATCTGTCCACAATCAGATGGAGTTTATAGCACAATGAGAAAAAATAAGAAATAGAGCTAAAGTGTTTCTGGATATGTTGGGATCATAATATACGACTGCCTTGATTCCTATCTCAAGACAAGGTTAAGCAACCAGTTAGGAGTGGCAAGGGGAGCGGTATAAGAAACACAAAAACCCAAAGAAAAGGTGACCTTGGCCAGTACACAACCTCACTCCCTACCCCTCCTATGCAGTACAAAAGAGTGGTACCGAAGACCCCAGACTCAAGATCCTCTAAAACAGAACATGACCATAAATTGTAAGGGGTGGAATCAGGGGTGTGCACTACAACTATAATTAAGCCTGCTAAAGGGAAGGGAGGAGGAATAGCTCTGTTGGTGTACAGAGCTGTGAATATGCTTTCTTGTTAACCCCAATAAAAGTTGCATTGCCTGCACTTTGGACGCTGGTCTTTTACTTTCTATCTGTGTCACAAGAACCAAGGGAGGACGAGGGGAAGCCCTAACATTAATAAGCATAGGCCCTAGTTTACATTTTATGATTTTGTTTTGTATTGTTACCATTAAACTGGTAATCTAGGGTACACTGTTCCTTTGGAGGCACAGAATCTGGAATTTTTGTGAGTATCAGTGTCAGGGGCTGCACATCACAAGGGAACACTTCCAGGGGACTCAGGGGCTGGGATGCATCTCTTCTTAGCCTACTAGGGCTGGCATAGCTCAGAAAGAGTGTTTGAATGACTAAGAGACTAGTAGTGTTAGGGAGCTAACACCCAGCCACCATAGGCAAGGTTACCTCTCACTGAAGACAGTCATGGTATCCTGAGAACTTTCAAGTATATATTTGTTAAAGGTGGATGACAAATATGCTGCAGGCATGTCCCAGCACAAATCCTTACAGCTTTTATTGGCAAGGAGACTGGAATAGAAAAATCTGCCTTTCTTCCAAATGCAGTCAATAAGCAGGTGGGGAGAAATAGGAGGCTTTGCTTCAGAATATGCCAACTCTGTCTTTGGACAAGGATAAATGCGGTTAAAATATAGTTAACTCCTCCCACCTTCCTCTGATTTTGTAAAAGGACCGGCCTCTGTTAAATGGCCATTCTATAGAAAGCAGAATTCAGGTACTACTCTTTCCTTATAGGAATCTGGGATCAATATTTATAGGGCAAGAACCCCGTAAATATTCGCTATTCTTCCTGGTCACATTTGCCATAGATTCTTAAGCACTACAGTTATAATACCAACATCTTCATAAATATTAAAAATCCTTCCAAAACCAATTCCTTTGATTCTACATCTACTTAAAGTTGTCAACCGTAGGCTCTGCTCTCCTTTCATCAATCAGGCTACTTTACGTTTCCCTGAAGGCCACATTTAGCTCATCCTCCTAGTACAGTGCCTCCTAAGGGGGTCTCAGGACAAGGGGCTCTGTGACTAGCAAGAATTTGAGACATGTTAGGATGTTGCACAGCAGGATATGGCATTACAATTCTCCTGTGATAGTAATTTGCTAATATCCAAAGCACTGACATTAACCAATCACTAACTTATACTGAAAGTTCAGGAGTCAAAGGAAATTGCCACAAATTTTATCCAGTCCAGATGAGCATTCAGCAGAGTGTTCTTCTACCAAAAGGCTATACCTCTATGCTTAAAGTCAGCGGTGTTCACAGGAATAAAAAATTTAGGCTTTTGGAGGAGCTCACTCTCCCTGCCATGGCGCTGGGGTTGGAGCAGTTCTGTGTCCCCGCCAATTATTGGGGAGAGCATGCTCCTGCTTGCCCTCACCTTGTGCACACCCTCCCTGGAGCTAGAGTATGATTCCCATCTTATGTAGATGTATTCACACTATTACTCACTGAGTTAGCACACTAAAAACAGAAATGACAGGCAGCAGGATGGACAGAACAGGCTACTTGCTTCAACTACCTACGCATGGGGTTCAGACAGGTTTGTACTTGAGTTGGCTAGCCTGTGCTACTGCTTGTTGCTGCCAGTGCTTCTGAAGCTGCACTTCTGTTTTTCGAGTGCTAGATCAAGGGGAGCTAGCGTGAGTGCGTCTATGCAAGCTGGGAATCACATCCCTAGCTCCAAGTGTAGACATAGCCTTAAAGATTTCACGCAGGAATGTCAATGCTCATTGTTAAGCATTCATTCTGGAGCCCGCTGACACTGGTCTTCAGAAATTAAAATAAATCTCCATCTCATAGATCCATGTGCCCCATATTTTGGAACTAGTTGCCCCTCAGAAGCACACAGAAAGAGAGCTGTTCATATCATAAAAAGAAAATGGGGGATGGGACGGTTGGTTTAGGGAGCATGAAAGAATCACACAGGACTCATCTAATATTTTAATGACTCATGCTTCAAAATGCTGGTTTGCTTTGGCTTTATTTTAATTTTTCCTGTCTAGAACACAGAGAAAGTCACAGTTGTTGACAGCCAGTTAATCTGGCATGAGATGAAAGAAGAATGTTGATGCAAGGGAGAAAGCGCATAATCACACACAAATGTTAGGGTTTTCTTTCCTACTTTGCAGGGATACTTCTTTGTAGCACAGTCAGCAGGCACATAAGGCACTATTATCCACACCCACTACTTAGCTTTGCAGCATATTTTTTATGCAGATCCTATTAATAGATTATTATCCTTTTTTTAACTACACAATTTCCCATACAGCGAGACTGACATGTATATTGTCTGTCCAGTGATACCAGGAGGAGACACTGAAAAATGGGAAAATATCACTGTGCAAGCTGGTGCTATGTAACAGGGACAGTAACAATTGTGCTACCTCACTTAGGTACTGGATCCTGTAAAGACTTAGGCACATCTTAATTCACACATTATGAGGAGTTCTACTGAAGTCAGTGTGACCACACAAGACCTTAAGCATATGCAGAGAGAGGGCATTATACTCTATCCTCCTGGGCTCTAAGCTCCTGTCCTCCCTCAAGTAAGAATCCCAATGACTTCCTTAAATAAGAACCACAAGATTAAACTCTATGGCCCTCATTCAACAAAGCACTTTAGCACATTATTAAATGCTTCATTAGCATTTAATAGAGGTGGACTTAATATGGGCTTTAGTGCTATGCTGAATCAGGGCCTGTGGGCGGACATTCACTAGTCTCAGTGTAGCAGTTTTTAAGGCTTCTGCTGAGAATTTGCAGCTGCATCCACTGGAAACAAAGGGTATTATGTAAGAATACACATGAGAATTGAGGGGCATGGTTGTTTATTCGTATCAAGATTCTGAGGTGAACCGGTTCTCTTCCAAATCAAAGATAAGTCCCTCCACAGCATGACTTTAACATTCTGTGCATATTTTGTATGTTATGTACATACATCCCACTGAGTAAGTCACTCACATCTGTAACACCACAGAACAAACGGTTGTGAGATTCACACAAAGCAGCTCTCAATGCGCCACCGTTAGTTGGCGGAGCTTACAGAAGTTCTGAAAGGAGAGTTGGCAGCTCAGCATCCCTTTACCAAGCGCCAAGTCTTCCCCCTGAATTTCCACAATGATTTGCATTGGGTGCCCATGTGTCACAAAACTATTTATTGTACAGGAGCTGCAAGGAAAAAATGAGTCATGAAGCACAGAAAAAGATGTGCAAACAAACAAAAAATAAACATTGGGGAAGAAAACAAGAAGATGAAGCTACTGTGGGCGGATGTGAGAGTGAAAGACAAATGGTGAAGCTTTTAAAAATGTAGGCAATTACCCCTGTTGTGAGAAACCTACTGCAGTGCCATGACTGTGGCAAATATCACCAGAAAATCAAAGCCTGCCACAGGGACTCTCAGCACCCCCTGGGGTGGAGAATGACACTGAGGCAGCTCACTGGACAGCTGCACGGAAGAGTTAAAAAATGAGATCATCTTTCCTCCTCATCCTCCTTAGTGCAGGGCTACGAGTACTCTCTAAGAGAAGGGTATTTGTCACCCTCCTCAATCCTCCTTCAGCCGTACTTCCTAGCCCCCTAGTACACAGCAGAGATAATGGCAGATTTAGTGGAGACTGCCTTTTAGCCTCTCAGTCAAATGAGCTGCAATGGCCACCATCTTGAAGGGAAAGGGCAAATGTCCACGAAGAAAAAAGATGTGCACAATAACATGATTATAATGCCTGAAATAATTGTATATAGTTACCAAACACAGAGTAAATAGTGAGTAAGGGTATGATTCTCCACTGCATTACACCAGTTTTACACCAGTGTAACTCCATTGAAATCCATGAGTTATAGTGGGGGAAAAGTGGTATAAGAGTAGAGAACCATCTAAAAGAATTATTCTTATCTTTTCTAAGAGCTTGGTAACTAAAGAATATATACATATTTGTAAACTCAGCAAAGAGTTCAGAGAGTGGTTCATGTTAGGTTTCTTTGTCACTTTACTAGAAATGGCTACTCTTTTCTCTGAATTCCTTCATCTCTCAAGGCCTCAATCATAGCAGGATCTCAGCAGTAAAGGACAATATGAAGGAACAGGCCACCAAGAATGGAGGCCCTTTTCATTTTAACTTTTAACGAAATAGGGGATTTTGAAAGAAACCATAACAATGTATTGAGACCAATATACTCGTAACAATGGCAAAAAAATGTTCAGTTTATGCCACAAAGGATCCAGTTACGTTTGGGTAATCTCCATCTTGACAAATCTGGAATTCCATGAGTTGGGTAGGAGTTTTTTGAAAATTCAAATATTTTATATATTCACTATACTTTAAATTATCTCTGAAGTTCACACACATTTCTATCCAACGTCCTGATTTTGGTCTAACCTCAAGGTGAGCCAGGAGTAACTCTAAACAAGGGTCCAGAATTACACAGGTGGAAGTAAGAGAAGAATTAAATCCTGAATATCCAATGGGACTTTTGCCGAAGTGAAAACTGCAGGATTTGGCTCCTGGTACAAGATGAAAGGCTTTTAAAGTACTAAGATTGCACAAAGTTCTGCCCAGTGTGTGAGTTCAGATTAGAATGTGATCCAGGTAAGTGCCCATGCTTCTTACTACTTCCTTCTTAGGGAGATGGAAGGGCAGGAGGAGAGAAAGAGTTAACAGCTGAGCAACAATTAGATCATATCACCATTTTTCCTCCCAGTTTGAGTACTGATCCTGATAGGTTTTCCATGATTGAAACCTTTCTGCCAGTTACATGTCAAAAGTATCAAACAGCAGGGGTTACCTGTCCATGAGACCACCTCACTCTTAATGCAAAAAGTTTTACTTTGCAGTGTTCAGACAGACTGCAGTATGTGCTGCCAACCAGCTAAAGTTAGGCTATTACTACTCAGCTATTAAAAAGATCAAGATTCCCAGTCCATCCACTCAAGGTTATTTAAGGCTACTTCATTACAGCACTAGATTCTAGAAAGTAATAATATTATGAGTGTTTCTAGTTAAGCTATTAAGTTTGTCATTTCTTTCAATTAAATTTAGTCATTAATTTAAAAAAGAAGTTGGACATACTTGAAATTGAAACTGTCCCCATTCTGAGAAGTAAGTTTTTACAATTCCTTTACACAGAATAGATTTTAACACTCCACAACTAAAATCTGCTCATCCGAAAGATAAATGCAGCACCAAAATGGCATGAACATGTCTGAGGTCACCATTCTTCCATGATTCAATCTGAGTGCTGCAAATCATTTGTCTAAGGTGCAAATTGCTAAAGTGGTAACGGTGAGAGCCCTTAATGCTTTTAGCAACTGCAACTCTGTCTTTCCTAGTCTCTAGGCAAACAGGCAGTTCAGACAATTTTCAGGTATTACTATTTCAGTTAATTTATCCCCTGTATATACCATGTGCCAAATCTAAAAGTACAAATCTGGGAAAGCCTGAAGTCCGATTTTATAAAGAGTTGATGAAGTACAGATCATAGAATATCAGGGTTGGAAGGGACTTCAGGAGGTCATCTAATCCAACCCTCTGCTCAAAGCAGGACCAGTTCCCAACTAAATCATACCAGCCAGGGCTTAGTCAAGCCTGACCTTAAAAACCTCTAAGGAAGGAGATTCCACCACCTCCCTAGGCAATCCATTCCAGTGCGTCACTAGCCTTCTTGTGAAAAAAGTTTTTCTGAATATCCAACCTAAACTTCTCCTAGTGCAACTTGAGACCATTACTCCTTGTTCTGTCATCTGGTACAACTGAGAACAGTCTAGATCCATCCTCTTTGGAACCCCATTCAGGCAGTTGAAAGCAGCTATCAAATCCCGCCTCATTCTTCTGCAGACTAAACAATCCCAGTTCCCTCAGCCTCTCCTCATAAGTCATGTGTTCCAGCCCTCCAATCATTTTTGTTGCCCTCCACTGGACTCTCCAATTTTTCCACATCCTTCTTGTGGTGTGGGGCCCAAAACTTGACACAGTACTCCAGACGAGGCCTCACCAATGTCGAATAGATGGGAACAATCACCTCCCTCGATCTGCTGCAGTGCCCCTACTTATGGAATGGAATAAAGATTAAATGAAATGATGATTAGAATGGAAAAATGAAAGTGCTATGTGCAGTTTAAAAGAAAAAATAGACATATGGAAGGATTGTGCTTTTACTGTGATGGGCCACAGGGAGTGGACCTCAGGACCCTCTGGACTCTTTTATTCCTTCCTTCTCAGGTATAAAAATCCAAACATTCAATGTCTTAGTTTAAAAATAAAGTTTTTAGAACCACCACTGTTGGGCCAATTACTACAACCCTCCCTCTCAATCTCCATATTAAATTGCATGAACCCCAATTTTTGAAAATGTTTTTGCATTTTAAGAAAAAAATATTTTTATTCTTTTATATATTCTTTTTCTTCTAAGTTTGATGCTTGCAGCAGTTTATCAAGATTTACAGGAGACTGTATATATAAAAATATCCTCAATTATTTAATATTTATTTAATAAGGATAAAATACTTCATTGAACATACATTCACAGAAAAATAAATGGTAGGATAAACAGATGAAGGATGAGTAACTGTATGGAAATAGAATACTAGAATCATGATAAACAGAAGAAATGGTGAATATTGATTTTAGTGGGGGGGGCGGGTGCATTTAGTTTTTATGCCAACATTAGGTAGCACTACTACTATCTATTCTGTAGAGGGTAGCCCCTTTCCTAAAGGCTTTACAAAGCACTTGTATGCTTAGCTAAGTATTGTGATGCTCTGTACCTTGAGGAAACACCCTACACCCCCATATTCATCCTTATAATATGATTGTGTGGTATCTAATGCAAAGTCTATTATGTTGGGTGTCTTTGGAAGTCTCATGATGCACTAAGCATTGTTGTTATAGTGATGTTATAGTAATTGTTGTTGTAATAATGTTATAGGTTGTAATTTAATGTCTATAGTTGTGAGGCTGAAAATGTGTCCTAATGGCTTAAAACAAGCCCAGGCAAAAACTCTCCAAGAGCAGAGGGGCAGTCCACACTTCATCAGGACATTTATGGGACAAACCCAGCCCAGCCTCACAGGAACAAAGGACACTGGCCTAGGCAACAACAAAGGATCTGTTGGACTCTTGAGTGAGTCACCCTCTTTCCTTTGGTCAGTTTGGGACTGTGATGAGGTAATGCTCACCTGACTCTGAAGTGGGGGCAAAGCCAAGAGGGAAGAAAGAACATGATAAAAGAGAGAGACATTTGCCATGCGCTTCCTCTACCTTTCACCCCCATCTGCAGACATCATCACCATGCACTGATCAAAGGGGAGAGCCTGGCTGAAGGGCAGCCACCAGCCAGCCTGTGGTGAGAAGCATCTAAGTTTGTAAGGGCATTGAAAGTTTTTAGATCAGCTTAGAATGCATTTTGCTTTTATTTCATTTGACCAAATCTGACTCGTTGTGCTTTGACTTATGATCACTTTGTAGTTAATAAATTTGTTTGTTTATTCTACTTGAAGCAGTGTGTTTGGTTTGAAGCATGTCAGAGACTCCTCTTGGGATAACAAGCCTGGCACTGTCATAAACAGATAGTTAGGGGTTAATGTCTCTATGACCTGTAAAGGGTTAACAAACAGGGAACCAAAAACACCTGACCAGAGGACCAATCAGGAAACAAAATACTTTCAAATCTCGGTGGAGGGAAGCCTTTGTTTGCGTTTTTTGGGTTTTGCTTTGTTCTCTCTGGGTCCTGAAAGGGACTAGACGTACAACCAGGTTTCTTGCCAATCTCCCTGCTACAGTCTCTTATATATTCAGAATAGTGAGTATTAAGTAGAAAAGGCGGTTATAGTCTTTTGATTGTGTTCTGTATTTGCAAATGTGTATTTTGCTGGAAGTATTTTAAATTGTATTTTTGCTGGGGGGAGGCTTCTCTCTAGTGTCTATAAGCTGAAAGACCCTGTAACTTTTCAGAGACAACTTTTACTATTTTTTTTTTCTTTTTATTAAAAGTTTTGCTCTTTAAGACCTGATTGATTTTTTCCCCTTGTTGAGGCTCAAGGGAATTGAGTCTGTACTTACCAGGGAATTGGTGGGAGACAGAGAGAGAGAAGGGAGGGGGGAAAGGTGGAATCCCTTTGTTTTAGGTTCGCGGAGCTGGAATCTGTCTATCTCTCCAGGATAGCCCAGGGAGGGAAAACCCGGGAGGGGGAGAGAAGGGGGAGAAAAAACTGATTTCTCTGTGTTTGATTCAAGGAGTTTGAATCACAGTGATCTCCTAGTGTACCCAGGGCGGGAAAGATCTGGGAGGAAGAAAGGAGGGGAAATGGTTTATTCCCCTTTGTTGTGAGACTCAAGGAATTTGGGTCTTGGGGTCCCCAGGGAAGGTTTTGGGGGGAACCAGAGTGCCCCAAAACACTATATTTTTGGATGGTGGCAGCTTATCAGATCTAAGCTGGTAATTAAGCTTAGAGGAATTCATGCTGGTACCCCATCTTTTGGACTCTAAGGTTCAGATTGGGGAATTATACCATGATAGATACATATCAATCATATCAGGCATAACTGGACACTGCAAGACCAAGATTCCTATGGTTATGTCTGGGACCGGAGATATTCGATAGTTATTCTGTTGCACAATCCAAGGAGCAGATTACATGCTAGAGGGTGTGAACAGCCCAGGAGTGGGGTTCTCACAGCGGAGCAGGGTAAGGCTGGCTCCCAGAGTCAAGGATTGGAGTGACCGAGCAGATCACCAGTCCAGATAATACCAGAGGGAGTCACAAGTATTCATACATTGAGCATTTTTAAGCCCCATTTTACAGCGGCCGATACTAAGACACCAGAAAGTTAAATGCTTGTTAAGTCTCTCCAAGCTAGTTAGTAGCAGAGATAGGAAGAGAATGCAGTTTCCCCAACTCTTAGTGCCTTATTGCAACAGGTAGACATTGATTCCTAAAAAACAAGAATTGAGACATCAGGCTGTAATTCAATGGGTGAAATTCTGGCTCCATTGGTGTTAATGACAAAACTCCCACTAACTTAATTAGAGCCAGGATTTCACTCAAGGTATTTGATATGGAACATATACATGTTGATAGGTCCAAGCATGCAATAAATACTAGAAATACATATTTTCAGAACGTCACTTAAACAGGAGACATAATATAATATAGCAAAGGGCTAACTCCAGCAGCTGGTTCATAGCTGTGAATCCCAGGCAGAGGGAGTCACCTCCCTCCAGGCGTGAAAGTAACTTAAGGGACTTACCAGTATGCAAGGCCGGGGTCCTAAGCAGGGGGGGGTGGGACCGCAAACGGAGGGTGATTTAAAGCACCCAGGGCTCCAGCTGTGGTAGTGGCAGATGGAAGACCTGGGCCCTTTAAATCACTGCTGTAGCCCTGGGGCTCCCAGCCACTGCCACTACCCTGAGCCCTTTAAATCACCACTGGAGCCCCATGGTAGCCTCACCTTGGGAAGCTGCCCCCTGCCAGTACGGTCAACTGTGTACTGGCTCTTGCCAGACCGGACCGGCTTACTTTCACCCTCTGCTTCCCTCTAGCCCAAACTAAGGCACCAAACATTTTTCTCATGGGTGGGGTTTAGGCCAAACTCTCCCCTTAGCATTTCTAACTAGATAATTTAGGTTGCTCCCCACTCTAGCTGCTGACTTTTGTGAATCCCCTTTTCAATCACAAGTCGTTGCATCCAAAGAAGTGGGTATTCACCCATGAAAGCTCATGCTCCAATACATTTGTTAGCCTATAAGATGCCACAGGACTCTTTGCTGCTTTTACAGATCCAGACTAACATGGTTATCCCCTGATACTTTTCAGTCATCTAACTCTCCCTATGCATTGTGCCTGGGTGCCTAATTTGGGCCCATGAATTGCACTTGGTGGCAGGACATCTAACCATTGGTATAACTATGTCGCTCAGTGGTGTGAAAAACCCACACCCCTAAGTGACGTAATTATACCAACCTAACCCCGGGTATAGACAGCACTATGTCAACAGGAGAGCTTCTTCCATTGACACAGCTACTGCTGCTTGAAGGGTGGATTAACTACACTGATAAGAGAAGTTCTCCCTTTAGCAGTAGTATCTTTACTAACGTACTACAGAAGCAGGGACTAAGGCCCACAGTCTAACAAATCCTACACTCTCTCTTCTATAATATCCACTTATGCTAGCCAGGAATGAAAAAGAAAACTGCCAGTCACTTTATTTCAGACTGTTCCAATTATTTAATCACTACTTGATTTGAAGGATGAAGAGTACAAAAATTATATTAGAAATGTGCTTAGCTGGAAATAGCAGGTTTTTACCTATGGCAAACAGGAAACATATCTACGGTTTGATGGTATTGTCATTAAGCAGCCTCTGGAGTCTGTTTTAGAATTCCAAAGAAATAATCAAGGCATAAACTTTCGTTTCTCCAAAGTTTTTTTTAATTCATTCAACAAACACTCCAATAAACAAACAAATAGTAGTTAATTACAAATCTGCAAGGTACCAGAAGTTAGGCTATATCTCAGTGTCTCTCAAGATCATTAAACCAAATGCAAGCATGGATTTATTCTATGTTTAACTCCATTTTTTCAAGTGAACCTCACTTTCTTACACTGCTTTTGGTGACTAATTTTAAATAAACGCATTTATCCCAAAAAACTCAGACTAGATATTTTCCAAAAACAAAACAACTTAATTTCAAATACCATTTACTACTGATGAGTGATCAATGACATAATTACCAAGCACATTATTAGTAAACCCAAGCGCATGACATTGAGGACGTGACAAGTTAAGAACAGTGTAAATCTTATACAGGTCACATCATGAACAAACACATTGGCCAAGGTTTGCTGTAATGGAATCTGGTAGGTGCTTGACATATTTGAAAATTAGGCCTCCTGGTTAGCCTATAGACACTCAGCTTTGAAAATTTCTATTATGTTATCAAATGTAAAAAAATCATATTCTATCACAAGACAGCAAACTTAACGCTGACCCAAGGACTGCTGTTTGTGAGTCACTTTCATTAATTTGCTTTCAGTATCTAAATATTTTCCTTTATGGGATACTGTTAAATGAGAAATATCAATTAATTGAGCAGATAAGAATTGAGTTTTTGTTAAAATATGAATTGCTGTATTTTGAGAACAGTGTTTCATATGTAGTGTAGTAAGAGGAGGCCCTGAGACATAAACATTGGTATCAGAGGCCTGGTATGAGGCCTGAGGCCTGAACTAAAATAATGGTCAAGACTTTGCTAACATAAAGCAAAGTTAAGCTGTGAGCCCGAGGCAAGCCCTGCTCACAGAAGCTGGCAAGGAAAGGGCTGATGCTGCAAGAAGATACGTACCTAAAAGGTACTGAACACTAGAGATCAGAACATTCACATACTTGCACATTACACACAGATAACAAGGAACAGACTGACCCATCCCAATGACAGGGGCAAAAGGGTAATATGATGGATAGAGTTGTTTTGATCGAACCAATCTGTACAAGGTGAAAGGCGGCACCTTACTACGTAGAGGGGTTGTACGTTACTGCGTAAAGGGGTTGCACCTCAATATGTCAGGAGTGATGTGTAACTTGTTTGTACCTGTGTATAAGAATGCATCCCTGGGGCAATGTCTTTGTCCGGCCTAGGGGGCAGTGGAAAGTCCCGCCACTGACTGAGCCGAGTCCATTGTCAAGAGACACTTTCTCCTAGTACGTCCGGTAGACCAAGTAATCTACAGGGAACTGCAATTGTGTCCATAAGGCAATAAACCTGGCCGACGTGCCTTGCACCTTACTAGACTCTGTGGTCATTGGGGTTTCTCGTCGGGTCTGCTGCATCAGCTATCTGAAGAGCTGGGACAACACACGGGGCGAGCAGACGCACGCAGCCGAGTAATACCAACAAGGAGAGAGCAGAGCACCACACCGTAGCATCTGACAACACCTCTGACAACATGTAGTTTAAGAAAAAGTTATGACATTATTGCACCCAGTCCAGGCTCAGCTAGGTATAGAATCCTAATGAAAGATGGTAAAGGTGGAGTCATTTTGTCTTGAGTTTCCCTGATCCTGGGATTCCAGGCTGGGGACCAATTTGGGTCCTGATGCAGTTTAGGATTGTCTATCTTGGATTCTTAGCCACTCCATAGCTATGTGGGTGGAAATCCCTACTGGTGCAAACCCCCTACTACAGTATAAGAGAGTATCAGAGGGTAGCCGTGACATGCATCTGAGGAAGTGGGTATTCACCCACGAAAGCTCATGCTCCAAAACGTCTGTTAGTCTATAAGGTGCCACAGGATTCTTTGCTGCTTTTACAGTATAAGAGAGTTACTCTAGCATAAAAAGTGGTTTGCCCCAAAGCTGCTTACCACATGGAGCAAACTGCACCAGTGCCAATCATTTTTTTTAAACATATGTATAGCACATTTTCACTTTTGCACCAGTGGAACTACATCAAGGACTAAAACTGTAATGCAGAAAAGCTGTTAGAGTATCTTTAGGGCTACTCCAAATTGCTGATGGCCTCAAGCTGGGGATTGCTGGAACACTAAATCCCCATTATTTTGAAATGAAAACATTTTAAATAATTTGAGAAGACAGAATAGTAGTTTAGAACCAATTTAAACACTTGTCCCCTGCCTACCAAATCAGCCCCACAGCTGGGTTGAAGACAGTCACTGTTACCACCACGTTTTTAGCCCTCCTTTGCATCTTCATCATTTTCAAAGGCAGCACTACAAAGATATCTCGTCATATCTGAGACATGGGCAGTCATGCCTAGTGGCCAGAGCTGAATATCAGAGCTAGAATCAGAAACCAAGGCTGAGGGTCAGAGCTGAATCAGACATCAGGAACCAAAGCAAGGTAAAGAAGCAGGACTTGTCACAGCAGCCAGCTGGGGTCCACCTACCTGCACAAACAACTTCCTGGTGTCCTCTCCAGGCTTACGTAGAGACTTTGAGACCATTGCCAATCAGGGTCTCAAGGCCCCACAAGGCTTACAAGCCCATCAGTTGCTGCTCTGCCAGAACCATCAGGTGGTGGCCTGGATGTGGCAGTTGCTCAGTGACCAGCAGATCCAGGGTCTAGCCTCATGGAGCCTCAGACTCCTGAAGCTCTATATGTGAGCTCCATGGCTTCCCCCACCCTAAATGCCAGGGAAACCACAGAATCCCTGAGTAGCTACTAGCGCTAAATAAGTGTTAATATATTCTCTTCTAGTCTCTCATTCAGTACTGGTGCTAACTTGGCAACTATCAAGGTTCTCAATTAAATTCGTTCAGCTGTTATCACCACATCCAATGATACTCACAAAAATGTGTCAAAAGTTGTGGATATTTTCTATATTATTAAATAAATGGAATCCATGACACACATAAAAAAATGTGGCCTTAATCATTACAACATCAGAGTTGGAATCAGAAACCATGACCGAGGATCTGACCCTTTTCACCTGGGTATTTTACGTTTGCTACTGTATTAAGTTACTAGTGGCAACCACTCACATCCCATTAAAATGTGCAGAGTTCTGTTTCTGTAATTCAGTCTCCTGATATGATAGGATAGGTGGACTAACTCACATGCTATCTGTTCTCACAGGCTGCCAGGGAGTCAAGATTAAGAGTCAAGCCATAGTTTAAGAATTAGCTGCCCCCCATAGCTGTGTGATATGTTTTGTAAATGAATGCACTGACCTTAAATATAACCATATGCTTATCCCGCAACAGACTGAATCACTGACTAAGCCACTTGTCCAACTGTGATATGACCAGAAAACAGAAGAGTCCAGACAAGAAGCCAGAAGTAGTTTACTTTCACAAAAGTGTGATTGGGGGTATATATTTTGTAATTTCTGCTGACAATTGTTAAATGGTGTCATGTTTCTGAAAGAAGGCCCCAGCCAACTCTGGGGCACCCCAGAGGCTAAGAGAACTGCCAGTCAAGTGACCCTAGTTCAAAAAGGAGTAAATGTTCCCAATTCTCCGGCCATTGCAGGCCATCACAGTACTGACACACTGACTCTCGGGGCTTGAATGCTGACTGCATTGTACTCTGTTTGTCTCATTGTCAGGGACTCTGGAGGGAGTCATTCATCTGCCCTGCCTGCCAGAGGCATCAGAGCTGCAATCTCACCCAACTGTGACTAGAACTTGGGGAAATGAAAACATGTAAGAAATTGAAATATAAAATAATATGTAAAGAAATAAACAATGGTGGTAGCTACTTTGCTGTCCTATTGATTTCAAAGTAGCTTTGTTCAGGTCTATCATACAGATTCTTTCTGATTCTGTGCTTGTACAGTGTTTAGCAATAGGGTCCTGATCTCATTTGGGGCCTCTAAATGCTAACATAAAACAGATTAAGAGTGAGAAATACGGCATTATGCCTATCACTGAGTAAAGCCACCTAAACCCAGCTTTTGGAGACCTCCCCTAGCCAGATACCCAAAATAGTTCATCCTTAAATCTTTATGAATAGAAGAAATAATGACTATTTATATTTGAAGTCTGACAACACAATAATGAGGCCTATTAGGTAAGTATCGCTACAATCATTTTCCAGCAGGTTAAACTTTGCCAGCTTATAGGACTTCCCCAAACTCTCTCAGTGAGTCACTGAAAAATATGAACATGGAACAGAGGGGTTCTGACTCCATTCTCTATCCCAACCACCAGACAACATTGTTTCAAACTTATATAAATGTGATGCCCAAACTTGTAAAAATATATAATATATGTAGAGGAAAAAAACTTTTCCTATTTAAAATTAAACTGTGTTCTTGGAAAATAAACATGATTATCTGCCAATGAAGATTTAGAAAGTTATGTCCTTTGCTTACTGTTTCATCAAAGGAGAGAGTTAAAATTACTCCAGCTGATGCATATTGTTCCTTATTATATTTCATCTGTGTGCTCACTAATGAATTGCAATGATATAATAAATGAACAAAAAAAAGGTGAATTAAATTACTACATTTTTGGCCTTAAGTCATAAATCAAACAGTATCATGCAACTAGAAAATGTATTTTTAAAAGAATTAAATTACATACAACTATTTTTACATCCTTTATGTTAATTAAATGAATATTTATATATTCACATTGGGAAAATTTATGTATATATCTTTTGTCTCAGGGTAATGCTACATCATAGGTTGGGATATGCAGCCCCATTACAGTTACAGTTTAAATTAATAGTAAAAGGAAATAGAGCCAACCTAATAGAAATCTGAAGTGCAGGGTTATGCATAAGCATACTAGACTATAGCTTACATGAGTATAGAAAGCATATGCACAGGAAATCTGCCTGAATGACATATACTCTGAATACTGAAGGTATTGCCCGATGAGGAAATGGTTGGCACCAAGGGGAAACCAGACTTTTGAAAAGATACTGTTTAAAGGCCAAAGCCAGCAGCAGTAAGAAATGACAGCGATAAATCTGTACACTGCTGTCCCATCAGTGTGTCATGAGATCCATTTCATGGCACAAGACCTCAGATAATGTCTGAAACCTAGGCTGATTGAAGTCTGAGCTAATGCCAGAGACTAGGGGAATTGGTCCCCGGTTACATAACTTGTATGCCTTAGTAAAAGCAAAACATATGGAACACAACAAAACATTTGAACCCAGCACAGAGACACTGCAAAAAGATGGCTGTTTGCAACACAGATGTACACTATGAATCAGACTAAGAACCCATACAATAGTATATGCGAGCTTGAAAAACTAAAAAAAAACCAACCAAAAAACCAGGCATCCATTCCTCATGCAGCCATAATGCTGCCCTTATGTTTGTTACACACACACTGAACACCTAATATAGAACATTAGAGGCAACCACGACCCATATCTTTGGTCAGATCAACGAACACAACCATTGCTGAACCTAGCTGATCCTGCTAGCATTAGTGACCTGACATGAGATGTCAGTGCATGGTGCTGGCTCAGAAGTCCCATTACAGCTAAAATGGGTGGCTGAGTCACACACAGCCAGTAGCCAGAGTGTTAATGCAATCCCAAAACAACAGTATAGTCACGGTGGCATCATGCTGTGAGAGTGCAGCTGTCAGGTGTGCTCTATTTAATCACAGCCAGAGAAAGCTCAGAATAGTAGGAAGGGTGTGTCAGTGTCATAACTCACTGTCTGCCTCCCAACCCTCCAACCAATCCTTCCACATAACACAACTACTCTTGTCTGCTTCATGAAGCTCCATTCTATGACTTTGTTGGTCGCTTGGGTTTGCATTTCTTAGCAGCCTGCTAATATCTGCCCTTCAGACCTGATCCAAAGCCAACTGAAATCAATGGAAGGACTCCCATTGACTCTCCCAAACTCTGAGATCATAACCTTTGTGGTATGCAGTACTGTGGCAGCCATGTGTCTCTAAAATCCTGGGTCTGACAAGGTGGGTGAGGTAATCTCTTTTATTGGACCAACTTCTTTTGGTGAGAAAGACAAGCTTTAGAGCTACATAGAGGCGAAGAAGAGAAGTTGGTCAAATAAAAGATATCTCATCCACCTTCTCTCTCTAATAACCTTTGTGGGAAGTTCTTCATTTTACTGAGGTCGTGCCCATGAGTTTGCTTTGCAGCAGCATTGAAAGGACAAAATTTTTCCTTTTATCACCTGTATCTTACACACATTGTTTCTTCAGGGTAACGTTTACACTCTCTTGTAACTTTAACTATGCTATGACTGGACCCACAGTTAATTACTAATTCTAACAGATATGCCTAAAGAAATCCTAAGAAATGATGATTTGGGGGACCTGCCTAGATACAACGTATGCACTCCGATATTCTGAACTCAATACATTTATGCCTAATGGCTGTCATTATTGTATATTTCCATTACACTGCACATGGTAAGGAGAAGGGAGTGGCAATTATGTGTCTGCCTCTAAATGGAACAGTTGTTAAGGACCATCAACAAATGAATACACCTTGCTCTAGCAGAACATGGGTTAGCTGCAACCTAGGTAAATCAGGTCCCTTCAGATCTCTAGATGGGAAGAGAGTGAAAAATTCCCAAAAGGGCGACAAAGATGTTTTGGCGCAGGCCTTCAAAATCCTGAGAGGTTAATAAGTTCTTGGAGAGGACTGAAGGGGCATGCTTCTTTGGCAAGAGGAACCTTTTGACTACTGGCCCAGCTGATGGAAGCTAGCCATAGGAGTCAAAAGGAGACTTCATGATCAGGGAATGCTGATCTGGAAAAGAGAAGTTCAGGAGAGGAAACCTGGCACTCTGAAAGGATACTGACTGAATCCCAAAAATGCTCAAGAGAGGTTAGAAAACTGATGCAGGGAATGGCATACAGGTGTTTCTTATTTTGCTTGGATACGTATTTCTCTTGTGTCAAAATAAAGTGTGGTTAGTTTAGAAATCCTTGGCTTCAACAATCATGGGTTCCTGAAGGGTTACATTGTAAACCAGAGTACCTATAAGGGTGGACCCTGGAAAAGGTGTGCTTCAACTACTGGAAATTCTTGGGATTTGGGGTAGATAGATCATGGGGTCCCACTTCTGAAGTGGGTACAAGACAGACAGTCTGTGCCTGGGGAGTAGGCCTAGTAATCAGAGAAAGAGACAGTGCCGGGAACCTGCCCCAACCAAGCGTAGCTATAAAACATATGAATCCAAACACAGCAGCCTGGTGAGTGTCCAGTAAGGCCAAGGGGAAGGGGGAGACTCAATCAGGACTGGGACACCTGACAGTTCCACATTTTATATATTAAACAACTTAACAGTGACCACATCTAACTACTTCATATAGTGATAAGGGGTGTTACTCGGTTGTTCGCTTCCAAAAATAAAGGTCAAAAACACCAGCAACATAATTCTCCAAACCCCCAATCTACTCCAGATGCAAATGTTCAGATATTGATTTTCACTAGCTGCAAATGTGTAGCCATGAAGTTCACTAGCCTAAAAATTTACACTCTTAAATATTTATGAATTATTTTTCTACTCAATGGATGCTGAACCATATTACCCTACAGCCTTACATTTCTCTTCATCTATCAGTAAATTTTGAAGGTTGAATTCTCTGTAACATGCAACAAGACATTAATTTAAGCACTAACTCTAGAAATTGTATTAACTCTTCATCTTGTTTAACCTGTTAATAGCAGCCAAATACATTCCACCATCATTTCACTTTGCAAAATTCCACCATAGTCTGAGACAATTTTGCATAAAAATCAATGGCCAGCATTAACCAGAACATACAAATGCCTGCAATTGCACACTTCCATCTCAAGAAGAAGGGGTGGAGGGGAAGGAAGGATTGGCAAATGGAAAACAAAATCCTCATATAGGGCAAGAATTCAGAGTGCTAATATTCACCTTCTTTGAGCACTTCTCATATGAGTAAACACATTGAAGACAATGAGACTAATCATGTGAGTAAGAGCTCTGTAGTACAGACCTGAACTCCCAGAAACCTTTAGGTCAAATACTCAATCTACACAGTAATTACTGTAAACGCTGTTAATGTCTAAAGATACTTGTTACTGGTTTGAGACCAAGCTTTTATTTTGGGCAATAATAGCTTTAGCAAAGTCAGAATTCCAGATATGTAGGACTAGTGTAACATCATTATTACTAGTGGTTATTTCAAAGTTTGATCTTTCTATCTTGATTGGAAAAGGAAAGAAATAGTTTGTTCTAAAAACACTTGTTTGCACAGGTTAGTTGTTTATCCCTTTTTTTTTTTTTTTTGGTCTTTTGTCCATCAGTTTTAACCATGGCACAATCCACTTGTCCACCACATCATTTGAGAATGGTTTGAATAATTTGTTTTGATAGTATTTGCCACACTTCCTCCATTTGTTCTATACTATCAAATTTTGGTTGAGTTTTCCAACCTTACAGACAGCTAGTGAGAAGATTAACAGAGTAGATAGTTTTCTTTTTAATTATTTAAACCTCCAGAAGTGTTAGTTTCATGATAATTGCAAAGACTTAAACCTAAATCTTTTTCTGCCGGAAGAACAATATTTGGATAGAATCATATTTTAACTTTCTTTCTATTTCCCAAATTATTTTATATAAGCAATTTATTTATTGTTGTGACAAAAGACTTGGCAGTGAATTTACCTTTGTCCAACTTGTCCTCGTCCATCCCTCCACAAACGCAAGTCAAGGCCACCCCATTCTATTTTGTTGTGAGCATGTTCTTTCCATTTCTGGCCAAAGAGTTTTGGCAGTGAATTAGCTATGTAAAATATAAGTATCAAGCAAGCAATTAATTTCTATTGTATTTACTTAAACCCAGTTTAAGTGTTCCTATTTGTCAAGATACTGTAAACTGATGGGCATCATTCAGATATTCAGTAAGTTTAATTTAACACTGAATTTTTAAATACCAGTAGCAAAAATGGTGCACATAACTCTTTGGGATAATATTTCTGAGGTTTATTCCTTAACCCTGAATGCTGCAATCATCCTGCATATGCACAGGAATATCCACAGAGAGCCAGGAAACTGCTGTTTTCCCTGCATTCTTCCATTGGGAAGATCTCTCTCTCTCCCCCACATTCCAACCCTGAGAACAAAGCTACAAATCCTAGTCAATACTGTCTTCAGTTTGTTAGCCCTTGACAAACTATGCTATTTTCAGTAGGTTTTTTAAATCCATTTGTTAACATTAATTCAGCATTGTAACTTGTCTATTTGTAATGGCTTGAGAGCTAGGAGCAAATTATAGATGCCCATAGGCTGTATCTACACTTGAATCTGGGTGCGAGATTCCCAGCTCAGAGAGACCTACTCATGATAGCTCTCATTGAGCTTGTGCACTAAAAATAGTTGTAAAGCAGCAGTAGCACGGGCAGTGGTGAGCAGTGTCACAAGCTAGCCATGCTGTGTACGTATCCACGGGGTCCAAGCAGGTTTGTATCTGGTGGCTAGCCCATACCATCACTTGCTGCTGCCCGTGCTACTGAGGCTACATGACTACTTTTAGTGTGCTAGCTCAATGATAGCTAGCATGAGTATATCTACCCCAGCTGGGGAATTACACTCCCAGCTCCAAGCATAGGCGAGCGCTTTCCACACCTTCAGTGATCACATGGAGGAAACTTTACCCTGAGTACAAGGAGGAAGGTGTCTGCTAGCAGTGCTTGAAGTCCCACACAGGCATATGTAGAAGGTGTGGCCATGGCTGCAGCGATATCATGGGGGAGCATCTGTTACACCAATGTGGCAAGGGAAGTGAGTGAACACCCTCTCCCTAGAATCTCACGAGTCATTTTACCTCTTGCTTGTCATTGCAGGCCTAGAGCACAATTCAGCATACTGCTGAACACCTGTGAGGTATTGAATGTCATCAGTTCCCACTGACACCCATAGAGTTGACCAGTGCTCAGCACCTTCCCAGCTCATGGCAGCACTTTGGCAGTGCACTGCCCTTAGCAACTTTATAGCAGGTAAGCATGTGTACACCCATCATTTGAATCTGCCTCCTAGCTCCTCTACTTGGATTGAAAGAGGCTTTATAAAATTAATTTTTATGGTCATACTCTTGTACCCGGTTAGGCTTCTTACCCCTACATTTTAATTATGTGATTTGGGATATATATGTGGTATTTTTTTCTATTGTTTTGTGGACAAAATACTTTTAATACGACTCTTGTTTTCCAATATTTTACTGAAAAACTATTTGTGCATGTAAATTATTATACATCACTGATGTGCTGATGGAGGGATTTGATAAGGTAAAAAGGGTGAGCAAAATGTGCTAAACATGAAATACTATAATGTAGGATAGGAAATTAGAAGAGTGGGGATTGGATACACAGTATGAATAATTGACAGTTCTACATAATTAGACACACCATATGAGAATAAAGGGGCACTATATGAAGATAATGAGGTTTGCAATACTCAGGGCCCTTACTGTACTAGAATTTCTCACCAGCTGTCATATCTTCCTCTCCTGCCCCCCTTCCAAAACGATGTTTAATTTTGTTAGGACATAAATGATGGGTAGAATAATTGCTTTTCATATCATTGCCAGAGTGTTTCTGATCTAAATAGTCTTTTGGTTGTAATATAATAACCAAACAATTTATAATGAAATATCCTATTACTCCTGTGTGTAGATAACAGAGGACAGAAAAAGGAATTCATAACAAAAAGAACTCTGAATAATTTTGCATTCACATTTGAATTGGATCATCAGTTTTGGTCAGTAATTTTGGGCAGATAATATAAAGTAAAAAACTCCAATTTTCTAGGGATTTTTAAGTTACTGTACTACACCCTAATGTGAAATTAATTAGGGGAGCCCTCATAAAGACAGCGGCTAGAGATGAGGAGCAGAGATAAAAATGTCAAGAGATTGTGAGATTCAGTATAATCCTTTATTTACCTCCAAGTTCATTATTTTCAGCATCTTCTTTCTAATAAATCTCTATTTAAACATTAACCTAGAAATCTTAAATAAATATACTTTAAAAATCATTTGAAAAATATATTTTAACATTGCACAATAAAATGCCAGATTATCATTGAAAAATCGAGTAACAACAGGACACAAGTCAAGTTTCAAAACCATTATGTAGCCCAAAATTATGCTTCATGATCACTGTGTCAGACTAGTAGTAGTTCATTGGTCGCAGCATTTACTTCCATAGAAGTTGGATCAGGTCCTTTGTTTTCTGTGTGGGCTTCTGAACATATGGGCATTTAGTCAATCCAATTTATACCATTGAACACACGGTACCAATCTCAGCAATCCCCCAAAGAGTCATTGATCGCTTCCATATATAAAGCTACATTAAAAAGCAGCTGTCACAAGTGTGCTTCAGCAGAGTTCAGCTAATACCCCAAACCAATTTGATACATTCTTTACTAAAATTCTGCACCTTAAGTTTAAAAAAACAGTCATTCATTAGAAACCCTGGAAATGACCAATTAAGGGATTCATCCAGTGTTCCACAGCTTTATTATCCTTCAGCCCTCCCTATCATGTACCTGCTTCACACTGTTCACAAGTCCTCACTTTGACTCCTTTTTTGGTTGAGTCTTGGAAAGATGTGGCAGTATGTCCACCGTTGGCTTAATATATTGTTTACTAAATGGATAGTATAGATTTTGAAAGGTTATAGTCCCAGTATACATTAAGTTGTGTCAGAGTTCTACTGGTTCTCTCACAGTGGGATGTACCAATGTAGAAGAATACTGTTTCTTAACATAATTGAAATCATTCATTTGCATTGGTGTTATGAAACGTGAGATTATATGGTGTACCTAAGTGTTTGTAGCCCTACCTCTGAACGTGGGTATAATTAACCATATTGTGTAAAAATCAACAGGTGTAGCATTTTACTGTGAATCATATTGCAGTGTATGCTTTCATATGTTAGACTTCCTGGCACTGAAGAGGAACCCAAAACAAAATCCAAGCTCAAATATTCCCATCATTTTAGGAAGTTCAGAATCCAGATCCAAATGTTGTGGCTTGGACGGCTCTCCAGTCAGCACCAAACAAATATAGACAATGCCAGTTACGAGACCTGCATCTCTTTTGGTTGCCCAGAGCTAGAGTTGTTCCTTCTCAGCCATCTTAGTCCCCCAGTCATTACCCTCTATGATTCCTATGCTCTTTTAATGTTCTAAATGCCTTTCAGACAGTCTGCAAGGTACTGAGGCAAATGCTTTCCTGCTTCACTCAGCCTTAGAGTAGAAATAAGAGTCAGTCAGATTTCTAAGGTCATTTGTACAGAGCTTCTGCACAGAGGCATTTCTCCTTCAAATTTCTTCCCCCATGGCCACATACATGCTCAGACTGCAACTAACTGCCTGACAACCTACTTTCTGATTGCTTCTGCTGTGCATCCCTGCAAGTCAGACTCTCCCACTGTTACACATAATCTCTGTATTCCTCTCTCTGGTTTCCCAAAGTATTTGTACAAAAAACAAATGCACTTGTATATTTCAGAATTTAGCCAAGCATCCACCCGCTGTTCCAGAGAAAGTAATGAACCTCGGCTCCAGATTTACATGTCTCAAATCACAATGTTCTTCCTACAGCAAAGAAATGTTAATTCCCAATTTAAATTGCACATTTACGGTTACTGAACAAAAAAGAATTAATAGACCATTGGAGTTCAGAATCTCAATAGAAAAAAAATCAGAAATTTTCAGTGACCGTTACATTACCAGTGGTAACTCTCCCCAGGTTTTTCCCTATTCTTCAGTTGGGGACCAGTAAGCCCTTCTGAGCTCCTCCTATCTGCACCCAAGCCAGGCTCTGGTTTGCAGCATTAACTCCTGTACAGTTTCCTCTGTGGCTGCTGCTGTGCAGCAGCAAGCAATTCTGTGAAAGGAAGATGAAGCATTGGCACAGGTAGGTAACCCTCCATGTGGCCAACCTTTTTCTGCACATCTAGGGGTCCCTTGGACCCACAGGATTGGGAGACTGCTCACCCCTTCCACTCACTATGAATCCTCCAGAAACAATTCTTATCTGAGGGCAAAATTGCCAGAAAACTGTGAGGTGAGTTTGGCAGCATTTTCTAGCCCCTCTGCTTCCCTTCCACAGATTTTCCTATGTGAGGGAATAGTCTTATCTTTTGTGTATATTACATGGAAAATAACTGCATATAGAATGAAAACAAACTGAGTCTTTGCTGTGTTATCAGCCAGTCCTGCTCCAGCTGAAGATAACAACAAAACTCAGTGAGAGCAGAAATAGGCTATGGGACTGCCTCTTTCCCTTCTGAGACAAAACAAAAGTCTCCAGAGATGAATGATGGGCAGCATGAAGCAGAGCTGGATGAGAGCTTGTATGCATGAGAATACAGCATTGGTATAACTCAAGGTGTGCATTCAAACCAATATAGCTAAATTGGTGCAAAAGATTGTGTAGACACTCTTATTTTGATTTAAAAGTGGCCATAGTCGATTGGGAACATATTTCACTAAACTGAAACATCCACTCTTATACCAAAAATCAGATCATCCACACACTCTTTTGTAACAGTTTAAACTATATTGGTTTGAATTCACACCTTGAGTTACAGGCAAGCACTAAGCAGGGAAAAGCTTCACTCTTTGGAATTCATTACCTCATGGTATTACCCTTCAGAACAACTATTTACTCAGCCTTTTGCCTAAGGATGGTGGCATTAGTGGGTGGAGATTAATTTACAGACTCAAGGGAGGTCTTATCCATTGTATGCCTAACGAACCCGTGAGTTATAGTGACTGTACCTAAGGTACGATGAGCAGATATTGCAATAGAAATACTCACCAAGTGTATCTGTCACCTTTCTAGTATTACTTTAGCTAGAGCACCCTGTGCTTTGGAGCTTGAGGCCCTGGGTTCAACCCCTCACCCCACCAGAGGTGTAACTGGATTAATTTAAAAGTAACAACATAAATAAAAAACAAACACACACACCAGAGTAATCAGTGTTTCAAAAAATCAAAACAGCCATAAAATGACCCAAATTTTCCCACTGTTCCTCTTTATTCTATTCAAGTTTTAACAATGAATTATATAATTGACTATATTGCCCTTTGATTTCATATTCACCCAAGTCAAAGACCTTTCATTTCATGAATGCAACCCCTAAGAGACATACATTCTGCTTACTGAGTCACAAGCAAGTATGTCTAAGATATGTAAACACTTTTGGGTTTGGATTGCTCTTATCAGTCATGCATTGAAGTTGAAGTGCGTGCTGCTGCTAGGCTATCAATTTATTGTTACTCTGATGCCTTTAAGTATGTATGCATTAGTTTTCAGTAGCTTGTGCATGCTGTGAGAGAAATAGCCCAAATGTGAGTTAGCCTGGTATAAATTTGAACTTTCTTTACCTTAATTGAAAATTTTATTAACAAGATCCAAATTAGCTCTCTAGCTCTAGGTTATAAATCTGTGAATCTGTGACTTTTCACCCAGTTAATGTGACAAACAGTTTCCAATCCTTGTCTGGCAAAGGGGTGATGTGACAGTTGCCATAAGACACATACATATATTTTAAGAAATGCTACAAGGATATTTGCAATTTGCAAGTGTTGGTAAAGGACAATGACTGTCTGTTGGGCCATGAGTTACATTCATGAAAGTGTGAAGATCTTCCAATGAACATTGGAGCCATCTTGTACCCTTCAGTCAATATCCAGAAATGAGGGGATGAGGCAGTGTCCATAAAGTGACCTCCTGCTCTTCACACTCTTTTTGTATTTTTGGACCACACGTGACTTGCAGATGTAGCAGCAGATATTGCAGAAGTAGATCCAGTTTAAGGGCCACTTTCCAAACTGACCGAGGGTCACACATGATCACAGCAACAAGGATTGGATCTCGCTGTTAGAATCTGCGACATGCAAGGCTCCTGATGCACTGAGGAGATGTCCAGGAAAGTGCCACAAAAGGGTGTAAACTAGAATCCCAACCATAAAGGCCCAGGTGAATGCAGAAGTGGGTGTTCTTCTCAGGTCACCACACCACGAAGAAATGCTAATACTCTTACTTTCTAATGCTGGTCCTACAGAAAGAGGAGATGAAAAGAACTACAGTATATGCCAGCCTGACCAGTTTACGTGCTCCAATTTTCTCTCCCCACTCATAAGGAAAAACTAATATAGGATTAAATTATAAATTATAAAAATCTCAAAATTTGTGCTCCAAATACCTCTTCAGTGTGAGGAACTGACCAGCGATACTACCACCTGGTCTTCTGAACGGCACTGTTGACTCTGATGCCATGTGACTCCAAAGACCACACAAGCCGAGGAGTGAATCTTTCCTTTTTACCTTAACTATCTTCTTTTTTCCTCTTGTATTCGGTGGAGACATTCCTTAGTATCACATTTTTCTATAATTCTTTTGAGGTGTGAATGTGTTCGAAGTTAGCATGTGTGGGTAAGTTTATATTAGGAAGGCACTAGCAATAATTCCCAAACTTATATTCTAAGCAAGCCCTGCTTTTACAATCACTGAGCATCTTCCTGGGTTTAGTGAAAAGTGTCAGCAAAACTAAGCTGTAATATACAAAAGGAAATGTCAACTGCTGATTACTAATGTATTAAAAGCCGGGTAATCAGACTGGTGGGGAGTAAACAGGATAATCACTCAGCATAAAAGAACTCCAGCAGGAGCTTAAATTTGCATGGAGGGCTGAGATATAAATCAGTTTGTTTTTTATTCGAAAATCTAGTTCAGTTGACTATCTTGCCATGAATAAGATCTGGGAATTGGTATTTAGAACTAAACAGAAAATTGCCTCCTTATGTTCCAGGAGTTAATATTTGTAAGAATTAACTATGTGTGGTATTAGCCTCATGATTTGATGATTGTCTGGATTAATTTGATTACCATATTTACTCGTTCATAAGCCAAATATTTTTGGTAAAAAAGTGATGCATCAAAGAGGGCGGTCATCTTATAAATGGGTCTACACCAAAATTTGATGATTTTAAACTCTATGGAATCATTGAATTGAATATCTAATACACTGTCATTTTGTTTACCTGGAGTGTCTGCAGGCATGGAGCCCCTCAGCTCCCTGTGGCCGTGGTTCGCTGATCCCAGCCAATGGGAGCTGTGGGAAGTGGCATTGGCTGGGAACAGCGAACCGTGGCCACAGGGAGCTGAGGAGCTCCATGCCTGCAGACGCTACAAGTAAACAAAACATCCCGACCCACCAGTGGCTTACCCTGATGGGCCAGGAGCCAAAGTTTGCCAACCCCTGAAATACAGGGTCGGCTTATGAAAGGGTCATACAGTTTTTGCTATTTTTACCTAACCATCTTGGGGGGTTGGCTTATAAACAAACAGGCTACTGAACGAGTATATACGGTAGTTTGTGATTCAAGTCAGTATCACGGTTAATCCACTTATTTTTAATTTTTTACTCAATTCCAATTATAACTTTGATGTCACAATTACTGTATTGGCTAATTCTTGGTTCATTAGTAAAAGTTTATAGCAGTTAGTTTTAGTGATAAGTTTGATTTCAAGTTTCCTTGTTTATTGATCTTTAGTAAAACCCTTAAAAATTATACATATGTTGTGTCTTTCAAATTTGCAACGTGGGTCAAAAATCTCAAGAACAAAGATAACTTAGCCATGGTATCTGAAATTCACTTGATTATCACTAAATCAAAACCTTTGTTTCTCACGTTGAATAGATTTAGCCCTCTCAAGGTAGCCCTGGAGGAATGTTTTTAAATGACATTTTGGGGTTGAAAATAGGCAAACCAGTAACATATTTTGATACAGCACAGAATTTTTCCTTAGTCTCTCTCTCTCTCTCTCTCTCACCTAAAGACCTTCTCAGTAATTTCTTCTGAAAAGTATAACTTTGCCTTCTGCCACAAGGCCAGATGTAAATTTTAATTTAATTCTGAATAGTGATGCCAGTTTGTTTGCAGAGGTTCATATGAAAAGTCTCCTATGGAAAGCTCCATTCTAGTATACACTGTTTTTATTCTTCTGTCCAAAAACACTTTGCCTTAGCAATCAATTATCCTTTCAAAGGCCTCTGACAGGAAATGCAGTGCCTCTACTTTTTAAATCTCTTCAGAATAAGCCTTTAGTACTGTGACTTCAAACTCATTTAAAGTGTATTATGCATTGTGGCCTTCATTCTGTTTTTCTTTTTAATTTTTATTTTTCAAAAAAGTTCTAGACAGTAACATTATATTTTCCAATTTTCTCTCCCCATTCATAATGAAAATTTAATATAGAAGTAAATGATAAATTATAAAAATCTCAAAATTTGGATAAAAATGTATTGTATTGCACAAAATCTCTGTGTGTATAAATATATATACAAACACACAAGGGGGGAGAGAGAGAAAATATGCTGAACTTCAAATTTTACACACACACACACACACACACACACACACACACACACACACACACACACACACACACACACACAGAGTTTAGCTTTTAAAATTGAAATGTGGGTATAAAATTTAGCATAATTTTTCCAGTGTTTTCCAGCACTTATTTAGAATGGAAGGCTGGATTTTTGGTATTTTTCATCATGTGTCAGGCATTGTCCTTGTTATTTATTGTTGTACAATGCTCAGGTGTGTACTGAGGATCTCATTATATAGAAAAGAATAAATGGAGAAAAAATCTGGTCTTATTGAAGTCAATGAAAAAACACCCATTAACTGCATTGGGACCAGGATTTCACCTATAGTTCCTGTCCAGAAGCACACACAATTTAATTTAATAAACTATCAGAATGAAGGGTACAACAAAAATGAGAGAAGAGCAGGGAAGGAAGGAAAAGGGGTCTCAACAATGAGTTTACATGGTTACTCATCAAAGGCTAAATAACAGCCTGGTGAAACAGAGATGGTGAGGTTTTTTAAAAGTTAAATACAGTAACTAAATAGCTTTACTGACTTCCTTGAATGTTAGAGAAGCATGAGGTATGCCACTTGCATGCTTTTGGGGATGTTTGGTGCTTTTGTATATAACAGTGCTTTGTATATAACAGTGCTGTGCATAGACCTGGGACTCACGTATGTTATATGCCTTGCACTTCACTGACATAAATGGCGCATAGCACATCATCTTGCAAGCCTCGGTGGCCAATAAGCCATTGCATTTCAAAACATTGCTTTGCTTAGTTATAACATTCCAAGTGCTGGAGGAACCAATTAGGGGCAGAGCTCTTCTAGACCTGCTGCTCACAAATCAGGAAGAATTAGTAGGGGAAGCAAAAGTGGATGGGAACCTGGGAGGCAGTGACCATGAGATGGTCGAGTTAAGGATCCTGACACAAGGAAGAGAGGAGAGCAGCAGAATACGGACCCTGGATTTCAGAAAAGCAGACTTTGATTCCCTCAGGGAACTGATGGGCAAGATCCCCTGAGAGAATAACATGAAGGGGAAAGGAGGCCAGGAGAGCTGACTGTATTTTAAAGACTCCTTATTGAGGTTGCAGGAACAAACCATCCCGATGTGTAGAAAGAATAGTAAATATAGCAGGCCACCAGCTTGGCTTAACAGTGAAATCCTTGCTGATCTTAAAACACAAAAAAGAAGCTTACAAGAAGTGGAAGATAGGACAAATGACCAGTGAGGGGTATAAAAATATTGCTCAGGCATGTGGGAGTGAAATCAGGAAGGCCAAATCACACTTGGAGTTGCAGCTAGCAAGAGATGTTAAGAGTAAGAAAAAGGGTTTCTTCAGGTATATTAGCAACAAGAAGAAAGTCAAGGGAAGTGTGGGCCCCTTACTGAATGAGGGAGACAACCTAGTGACAGAGGATTTGGAAAAAGCTAATGCACTCAGTGATTTTTTTGCCTCTGTCTTCACAAATAAGAAAGAAGTGGTTCGGAACTATTTAGAAAAGCTGGATGAGCACAAATCCATGGGGTCGGATGTGCTCATCCGAGGGTGCTAAAGGAGTTGGCAGATGTGATTGCAGAGCCATTGGCCATTATCTTTGAAAACTCATGGCAATTGGGGGAGGTCCCGGATGACTGGAAAAAGGCTAATGTAGTGCCCATCTTTAAAAAAGGGAAGGAGGACGATCTGGGGAACTACAGGTCAGTCAGCTTCACCTCAGTTCCTGGAAAAATCATGGAGCAGGTCCTCAAGGAATCAATTCTGAAGCACTTAGAGGAGAAGAAAGTGATCAGGAAGAGTCAGCATGGATTCACAAAGGACAAATCATGCCTGACTAATCTAATTGCCTTCCGTGAGGAGATAACTGGCTCTGTGGATGAGGGAAAAGCAGTAGATGTATTATTCCTTGACTTTAGCAAAGCTTTTGATATAGTCTCCCACAGTATTCTTGCCAGCAAGTTAAAGAAGTATGGGCTGGATGAATGGATTATAAGGTGAATAGAAAGCTGGCTAGATCATCAGGCTCATCAGGTAGTGATCAATGGCTCCATGTCTAGTTGGCAGCCAGTATCAAGTGGAGTGCACCAAGGGTCAGTAAAGGGGCCAGTTTTGTTCAATATCTTCATTAATGATCTGGAGGATGGCGTGGACTGCACTCTCAGCAAGTTTGCAGATGACACTAAATTGGGAGGAATGGTAGATATGCTGGAGGGTAGGGATAGGATACAGAGGGACCTAGACAAATTAGAGGACTGGGCCAAAAGAAACCTGATGAGGTTCAACAAGGACAAGTGCAGAGTCCTGCACTTAGGATGGAAGAATCCCATGCATTGCTACAAACTAGGGACTGAATAGCTAGGCAGCACTCCTGCAGAAAAGGACTTAGGGTTTACAGTGGACAAGAAGCTGGATATGAGTTGACAGTGTGCCCTTGTTGCCAAGAAGGCTAACAGTATTTTGGGCTATATAAGTAGATGCATTGCCAGCAGATCGAGGGATGTGATCATTCCAGTCTATTCAACATTGGTGAAGCCTCATTTGGAGTACTGCGTCCAGTTTTGGGCCCCACACTACAAGAAGGATGTGCAAAAATTGGAAAGAGTCCAGCAGAGGGCAACAAAAATTATTAGGGGGATGAACACATGACTTATGAGGAGAGGCTGAGGGAACTGGGATTGTTTAGTCTGCAGATGAGAAGAATGAGGGGGAATTTGAGAGCTGCTTTCAACTTGGGGTTGGACTAGATGATCTCATGAAGTCCCTTCCAACACTAATAATCTATGATACTCTAACTACCTGAAAGGGGGTTCCAAAGAGGATGGATCTAGATTGTTCTCAGTGGTAGCAGATGACAGAACAAGGAGTAAAGGTCTCAATTTGCAGTGAGGGAGGTTTAGGTTGGATATTGGGAAAAACGTTTTCACTAGGAGGGTGGTGAAGCACTACCTAGGGTAGAATCTCCTTCCACAGAGATTTTTAAGATCAGGCTTGACAAAGCCCTCGCTGGTATGATTTAGTTGGAGATTGGTCCTGCTTTGAGCAGTGGGTTGGAATAGATGACCTCCTGAGGTCCCTTTCAACCCTGATATTCTATGACTGATCTTTCTATGTAATTTAGGCCATAACCAGCCTTGGTGTAAGTGGCTGCGAATCCCATTGAAATAAAAATAGTATTTTTACCTACTTACATTGGTGCAGAATACTACTGGGGGCAGGCTGCACTGAAAATTAAAAATTCTGCAAAATTTGTTTGTCAAAATAACACTATATCATCATGCCCATTTCAATTATTTTGGTAATTTATTTCAAAACACCTGTCAGCAAGTATGTCGATAACAATGCAGACACAAGGAAAAATTTCCCCAGGAGTAGAGAGTTAAAGAAACACTTACAACAATCCAGTTTCCGGTTCTCTGCCCCCTCCCTCCCAGAACCCAGCTGGGGGGCAAGAAACTCACACCCCATTGTCAAGGTTCCTCCCTCACTCTGAACTTTAGGGTACAGATGCATAAACACTTCTAAGCTTAACTACCAGCTTAGATCTGGGTTCACTGCCAACAAGGAAAAATCAATCAGGTTCTTAAAAAGAAATATTTTAATTAAAGAAAGAAAGGTAAAAATCATCTCTGTAAAATCAGGATGGAAAATACTTTACAGGGTAATCAGATTCATATAGCCCAGAGGAACCCCTCCTAGCCTTAAGTTCAAAGTTACAGCAAACAGAGATAAAATCCTCTCAGCAAAAAGGAACATTTACAAGTTGAGAAAACAAAAACAAGACTAACATGCCTTGCCTGGCTGTTACTTAGAAGTTTGAAACATGAGAGACTGGTTCAGAAAGATTTGGAGAGCCTGGATTGATGTCTGGTCCCTCTTAGTCCCAAGAACGAACAACCCCCAAAACAAAGAGCACAAACAAAAGCCTTCCCCCTACCAAGATCTGAAAGTATCTTGTCTCCTTATTGGTCCTTTGGGTCAGGTGTCAGTCAGGTTTCCTGAGCTTCTTAACCCTTTACAGGTAAAAGGATTTTGGTGTCTCTGCCATGAGGGATTCTATAGTATTGTACACAGGAGGGCTATTCCCTTCCCTTTATAGTTATGATACCCCTACTCTCCAGAACCCAACCACAGTCCCTTCTGGCCCAGGCACTCACATTCCCTCTCCCCAGAGCCCAGCCGCACACCTTGTAGTAAGATGAGGCCCTGAAACATAAACCCTTATCAGAGGCCCAGCATGAGGCCTGAGGCCTGAACTAAAGTAATGGTCAAGAGTTTGCTAACATAAAGCAAACTTAAGCTGTGAGCCAGAGGCAGGCCCTGCTCACAGAAGCTGGCAAGGAAAGGGCTGATGCTGCAAGAAGACACATACCTAAAAGGTACCGAACACTAGATATAAGAACACTCCAATACTGGCACATTCCACAGATAAGGAACAGGCTGATCCATCCCAATGACAAGGCCAAAAGGAGAATAAGATGGATAGAGTCGTTTTGTTCGAATCAACATGTACAAGGTGAGAGGCGGCATCTTACTACGTAGAGGGGTTGTACCTTGCTACATAGAGGGGATGCATCTCAATTCGTCAGGAGTGGTGTGTAACTTGTTTGTACCTGTGTATAAGAATACATCCCTGGGGTGGTGTCTTTGTCTGGCCTCGGGGGCAGTGGAAAGTCCCACCACTGACTGAGCCGAGTCCATTGTCAGGGAGCACATATGTACTGGCTAGCAGCATCTTGGACTTCAAGTATCAGAGGGGTAGCCGTGTTAGTCTGGATCTGTAAAAGCAGCAAAGTATCCTGTGGCACCTTATAGACTAACAGACGTTTTGGAGCATGAGCTTTCGTGGGTGAATACCCACTTAAGTATTCACCCACGAAAGCTCATGCTCCAAAACGTCTGTTAGTCTATAAGGTGCCACAGGATACTTTGCTGCTTTTATCTTGGACTTCGTTTGCCCATGAGCTGGAGACTGTGTTTCTCTTTGACAATCAACCTGGCTGATGTGCCTTCATACCTTACTAGAGTCTGTGGTCATTGGAGGTTCTCTTGGGATCTGCTGTGTCAGCTATCTGCGCAGAGCTGGGGCAGCACACAGAGGGAACACACACACGCAGCCGATTGATATCAACATTGAACAGAGCAGAGCACCACACAGGTAGCGTCTGACAACAGTTACAAGCTGAGGTGGTTCAAAAGTTTTGGATTTTTTTTAAGCAGAATTTTTTATTGTTTCTTTAAACAATCAAACACAGCAAGCAGCAAATATTTGGCCACACACTTCTGAAACCCCAAACCATATTCAGGTTTTGGCAGACTAATTTCAGCTTTTCAATTAAAAAAAAACAAATTTTGAAGGAAAGCAGACATTGTCCGTGATTTTTTTCTGCTTTTTAAAAACCACTAGTTTTCAATCCAAAAAAAGTTTTGACGGAAAATATTTGTCCAACCCTTTTAATGAGCTTCAGTGCCTTTTAGCACTAGCTGATTCTGAGAACCAGTGATACCTTGTAAAGAAGTTTTCCCAAAACTGGGTTTGTACCAAGATGCAGAAGGTTTATTTTTCCCAAGGCCACCCATGGGGGGGAGCAAGTGGGGCAATTTGCCCGGGCCCCTCAGGGGCCCCCATGAAAATATAGTATTGCAATTTTTTTTATGGAAGGGACCCCCAAAATTGCTTTGCTCCAGGCCCCTGAATCCTCTGGGTAGCCCTGGTTGGGGTGCAGGGAAAGTGAGGGCTCCATCAGGGGTGCAGACTCTGGGGTGTGGCTGGGAAGGAGGGGTTTCAGGTGCAGGAGAGGGCTCTGGATTTGGGGAAGGGGCTCAGGGCTGGGGGAGGGGATGGGGGCTCAGGGCTGGGATGTGAGCTTACCTCTGGCGGCTCCCAGTCAGCAGCACTGAGGCAATAAGGTAGGCTTCCTGCCTCTCTTGACTCCGCACTGTCCCCCAGAAGCAGCCAGCAGGTCCGGCTCCTAAGCAAAGGCACAGCAGGAGCCGGACCTGCTGACCACTTCCAAGGCACAGCATGAAACCAGGTAGGGACTAGCCTGTCTTAGCTCCACAGCACCGCCAAACAGACTTTTAACGGCCCAGACACTCACACCACCTCCTCCCCAGAGTGCAGCTGTGCACCCCCAGGCCTCGATACTCACACCGCCTCCTCCCCAGAGCCCAGCCATGCCCCTCTGCCCCTCTCCAGCCCAGGCACTCATACCCTTCTCCCCCAGCGCCCAGCTGTGACCTCCCCAGGCCCAGACACTCACAGCCTCTTGCCCCCAGAGCCCAACCACTGTACCCCCAATCCCAAACACTCACACCCCCTACCCCAGCCACGCCCCACCCCTAAACCCAGACACTCACACCCCCTCTCCTCCAGAGCCCAACCATGGCCCCCTCAAGTCCAGACATTCAGTTCCTTTCTGCCCCAGAGCCAAGCCACACCCCACCCCCAAGCCAAGACACTCACAGCCCCTCTCCCCCAGAGCCCAGCCTTGTCTTCTATTTGCAAGCTGGACTCTGCTGAGTCCAGCTGCCCCTAGTGGTGGCCAACATCTCTGCAGCCTACTTCAGTAGGGGGAAGGAAATTCAATGCACCCAACATTAATTTCTGCAAAATTCTGCACTGCGTAGAGGCACAGACTTCCCCCAGGAATAGTGGTGAATTTAGCCCTAAAGAGATCTCCTCTGCTTGGAAATTCAGGTTGCATGATGCCTTGGCTAAATAGTTAGGCCAATAGTTTCTTTTATAGCATATTGTACAGTTTTGGTCTTTTGTAATTTTGACACTTCATTGGCAACCCCCTCAATTCAAACTGCAAGTCAGTTATAAACATTTGGCCAATCTCTGCAGCCAAGGTTAAACTGAAAGCTTTAGCATCTGTGATTTGCAAAACCCATCCACTTAGTTCAGGCATCCACACCACAGAAACGAATTTATCACCCTAAATTTCATCAAGATACAACCTGAAATGACACATTCTTGCCATTTTTTAAAAATTTGCTACAGCTTTAAAGAGTGCCCCTCTTTTAATTGGCTTTACAATCATAGTTTGTAACCTTCTGCAGTAAGTTTCTTTTGTGACCATATTATAATATCCCTTTAAAATTTCAATTAAATCCCTAACCTCTTTTTCACTCTGTTTTAGTGCAGCTGTTAAGCTTGTCAATCCTCCCAAGTAAGATAAAAAATATTATCTTACATTATTTCTTCTGCAGTCATTCCATGAGTGAGGAAATACTGAGCAAGGCTTTCCACAAATTCTCAACTATACCAAACAAAGTCACACTTCTCACTTGTTTTTCTCTTTTAAAAGTGATCCATTTAGACTCCCCTCAGAAATGTATTGGTGTTTATATATCATTGCTTAAGCGTTTCATACTTTTAACACCTCCAAAATCTGAATAAAAGGTAGAAAATTAATTTTGTGTCTTTTGAGTTGATAGCGAGAGGCTGCTACTTGTGGATCTCACTTGCTGAACAGCAACATTTTAGCTCTTATTAAACTACTCATAAAGAAGAATTTATTCAAAACTGGCTTTTTCTGAGTCATTCACAACATACTTTGTTTTTAATCAATCAGAAACAAAACAAAAAACAGAATTTATTATTTGAAATTGTTTGGTGAAAGTTCTGTTCAAACAAATACCAATCCATGAAGCCTCATGACCTTTGCTCACCAGGTGAACATTCATTTCTACTGCTGAATGTTTAGTCACCTTATTCAGATGGTACTTTTCTGTTCCTGATACAGTAAATAAAGAGGGTATGATCAAGAAAATGGGCTTTCAAAGGATTCTTAAGGAATTAAAAGGGAATTAGGGGCCTAATTCCATTGGCCCAAAGTTGTTAGGCCCCTTTATGATAATCCCAGCCTTGATTCCCCAGGGAGAGATGGGACCAGTTTAGGAGTGCCTCAGAATTACGGATTAAAGAATTTTAAAGATACTTTAAACTGCTAGCTTTCCAGGCCCATTAAATAAGCAGGACAATTAGCCCACTGTGGTATTTTGGGATGAAGTAAGATTTTGAATTAATTTTCATACAGAATAATGTAGTTTGTGCATGTACAATCCTGGCAGCAAAAGATGTAGCCAGAGTATTGTCTATATTACATGGGTACCACAAGAACAGCTTCATTGCAACAACCAGGCACTTCTGAAAGTGGCAACATATGAGGACTGGCTACATAGAAACAGTAGACTTGTTTGGACAAATGAAGTGGGAAAAGCAGGAAGTATGTCCCAAATTAATTTCTCACATACATTCATGGGAACAAAACTTTGCTCACACAAGGGGCCACAAAAAGGGACTATAAACATGCAAAGTCAAATCCAGTTATTAGTTGGACAAAATGTGAATAATTTTCTCACTCTGCACCCGCCTCTACCCAGAGCTGAGATACCGTTGAGTACAAACTGCCATTGATGGTAGGCTGTGTCAAAAGCAAAGTACTTACTTTGGAGTCAGATGATGCTATTAGCTTTTACCTTGCTAATCCTCGTTTAGGACTCCAACCTCCAGCAATAAAAAGACACATGCACTGACTCAGTGTTCAAGTAAGTCCTCTCTTTTATCTGTAGACACCTTTAGGGTAAAGGCTGGACTGGACTTATTTTTCATGATCTTAGATTGAAACTGCCTAAATTTAAGGACTTCTAAGATACCCTAAAGAAATTACTCTTAAACCTAATCTAACAGACTGTAGCTGACATCTGCAACTCTGCTCCTCTGCTGTATGCATGCAAAGGGGGTGCAGAAGTTACAGGACCTCTTATGCTTCTTGTTCAGAACTCTAGGGCATTAGACCTGAAATCATGACTAATTCAAGGATGGTGTCTTGCAACCTTGAAGGGCTAGAAACAAAAGCTGAGTGCCACTTGATAGTGACAGTTGCTCCCAGACCTAAAAGCACCCAATGTACAGGATCAGTATGTACAGAAAACCTATTCTAGGGAAATTTTGAGAAAACATATTAGTTTTTTTCCTCTCTGTACTGTGCCTTTACACCTGGATCTATTGTACAAAGAGAACCTGATATTACAGAAGCAAGCATGCAAAAAATATAGTACCAATATAATGGTTACCATTTCTCTTTAAAATAGGAGAGGTTTTTCATATATAGAATCCATGATAATGTGGTATGCTATTAAAGTTTTTATTGACATTTATTTGGGATGACCTACATAATTCACTTGGGGTTTAGCCAGTCCTGAATAATATGCCCATTCAAAATTCATGCCGTTAAAATCCTCTTTGTCAAACATATAGCATACATCACAGTTCTAATAAATGTACAATAAATACAACTTAGCTTCCTATGAAAGAAAAAATGCCTTCTTTCCCTATCCAATTCTGAATTTATTGTAAAGTCACTGGGCCAGATTCCATAAGATACTAACTACCCTATGTGAATCAGAGTGGTAGAAGCAGATCCATTGTAGGTAAACTATCACCACAAATATCACCTTCTCAGCTCCTAAACATATTCAGTTGCTTTAATAAATTCAGAACTTTTCCTTTATCTGTGTCAAATCAAATTCTTCAGTGAAGCTGTGCACTGAAGAGTGAATCTCTTAGTGCAGAGGATGCTGCAGTATTCTAACCATGCACCCAGGAGTGCTTAAAACAGACTGACCTTCACTTTGATGCTGCTCTCTCTTTCGTTTACTTTTAGTTGACTGAATGCTAATCAAGAGAGAAATATTTGAGAAACTGTTTGGATGCACCCAACACTTTTCACCACAGAGTGCGTGCTGTAAAATTTATTTTCAGTTCCCAGTCAATTCACTTGGTTAATTGTTAATGGTTTCATCAACTAATTTTTTTCTGACTGAAATTATAAGCAGCAATATTTGAAAGTACCATGAATTAACTCCCCAAGAAGCAACAAACACTCCAAATATAGACTCTGCAACTCTTCATAAGCAGACATCTCTTCTATGTCATTCTTTAAGTTAGGTTTTTAAGTCACATTTGTCTTCATGCAAAGAGTCCAAGGCCACACCTTATTTGCATATAAATGCAAAAGAAAAGCACACTGCCACAATCTTTGCTTGTATTTGCTTATGGAGCTACATACAACTTGGTTTCATTTTGCAGGGGCTCAAGCTTATATTTATTGGTTATAATCTATGTCCCATGATGTTGAGTTATATCTTACATATTCTCACATTCACTCAAAACAGGTCTAAGTTTGCTTGAAAAGTTTGGGGATTTTTTTCTTTTTTGGCAAACCTTTTGATTAATCTAGTGTGAGCATTGAGTTTGCAACAAAAAATGAACTCAGGTAAGTTTAACATTTCTTTCAGGCAAACTAAATCTTTTGCAATATTAAACTTCAGAACCTGTGAATGTTCTGAGGCCTGGGGCTGAACAGAGTATTTTGCCACCTGCATAACACATTTCAAACTATTTTCTGAAGCTTAAAAAGCCAAAATTCTCACAGAAAATATATGCTCCCATTCATTTCACTTCTTTTCCACTAAAAAAAATCCTGCTCTGGAAAAAAAAAAAAAAAGAGTCTTATTGACACCTTTGATTATAGTGTAAACTTAAAGTGTCTTTCCTTCTTTGTGCTCTCTAAATCCTTTTAGAAAGGAGCATGTACAGGGCCTGAAGGCATCAGACAAGATAATGGAGCTAGTCACGGAGTAGAAAAGGGTATTCATCTGTTATCTGATGAATTTCTCTCTCAACATTTTGAAGAGTGTCCACCTCTATAGCATAGGTGCTGGAACTAAGGATGCTGCAGCACCCCCTTGCTTGAAGTGGTTTCCATTATATCCAGTGTTTACAGTTTGGTTCAATGGCTGTCAGCACCCCCACTATATAAATTGTTCCAGCACCCCATCTCTATAGTGTGCTTTAACACAGTTGACTAATAGTATTTGGCCAGCAATAGAATTGATTAAAGAGAAGAAAAAATAATATGAACCTCATTGTGAATGAACAGTACTAAAAATGAGAAGACGGGAAGGGGGGCAGCAGTAGTACAGGTTGAAGTTAATAGTCACATTATTGAGGGGCTGTTTTCATGAACAAGATATTTCTAAAAGTGGGTTTTCCCCCTCAATACTGTCCATTCTTAACAGAACTGGTTGATCTTGTCAGCCTGTGTACACATATTCTGTTCAAAGTTTGTATGGTTATTACAGTCATGGAATGAGATCCAATGTCTTATGATTATATTTACATGTCCAATCCAAGACATAGAAGGCTCTAGACTGAGCCCAGCCTCACTAAGTGTTCCAAAATGGAGGCTCATGCAGAATGTTTTAGGAAGCTGCACTGAGGCAGTGGCTTTCACATACATGCCCTGCTGCTGTGAGCTGTGCAGAAAGCTTCACCACCTTCACTACTCAGTAGTGTAGCTGGGTGCAGAGAGTTCCCATTCTGATCGGAGGTGTTTTTCCAAAAGAATGCATTGTTTTGAAACTACATGCACATGAAATTAAGTGATTGTGATGATCAGAGAGGGCCAGTGTGCATGCTGAAATCATATCATTTAGGATTCACAAACAGTAATACAACACAATACAATACATGAAGCCTTTTCATTTCTGGCAGGCTCTCCTAAAATGTTAGATAATTACATAACATCAGGCTGCATTGTGAAGTTTCAAAAGCTCTTGCTTTCTTCCTGAAATGTTCACCTTCCTCCTTTTATTAGTTTCCCTCTGTCTGTATCCTTTTAACTTCAGCTCTCCTTTGATTCTGACCTCCCTATAGTATGATTTTAGGAAGTTGCACACTTAGTAATGTGAATTCTCAAACAGGCCCATCTTTCTAATTTTATGCATCCTGGTTAACATACGTATCTCATACTTATGGTAAAACTAGACAAGCTTCCCAGGCGCTCTAATTTACTATGGACTTAGGAGATTCCATGTACACTTCTAGTTTAGTTATTGTATTAATATCATTTAAGGTCAGGCAGGATGTGGTAAACAATCTGCCTTACTCATCTTGGAATATCTTGAGGAATCCTTTTAAATTCAGGGATGGCTTCCACAGAATACAGGGCAAATGATGAGGCAGTGGTGACAGTAAGTCACGTTATTTTATTTATGCATTATTTTGGCACTGCCACAGGTCACGGCCAGATGTGAAACAGAATGATAATCAAGAAGCCACAAGGTCAGACATCCATTGCCCAAGATATCCTGCTGATACCAAAGACTTGTACGCAGAGGTTAGAGATAGGAATTCCCTCATTCCCTTACACTCACAAGCATACAAGTAATACTCATAGCTGAATAAAAGAGCAGCCAAGATTTAAGATACTAGTATTAGAGCTGTTGTAATTTATCTGTCTCTCTGAAATTGGTTTGTCCAAATACAAGAGGTTAATATTAAGATATAAAATATCCACAGAAGGTTAGTAGTTAAACTAAAGTGAGCTCCATATATTTCCTGGTATGCATCCATTTGTTACAGTAACTATTTCACTATATTGATATATGATTGCTTAAGTTGTATTTATCCATTAACTTTGGCCTCATGTTTTATTGGTGATGGGGATGTAGGGCCAAATCCTGCCTTATACTCCAGCCCTTTTACACTGCTCAGGCAGCAAAAAAGGGAAGAATTATGACTGTAATTCCCCAAGACAGAATTCTCTTGGCAGACAGGAACTCTCTGCTGGAGCAAAGCCAACAGGAGTGACTCCTTGACAGCCCTCTCTGGTGTAAGGAAATGTAAGGAGCAGGGAGAAGTTGGAGGCAGAACATGAAGAACAGCCACTGAACTCTGCCAATATACCACTGGTGTAAGGTCCACTTAGGGACAATATTTCAGTGACAGATTAGTGCAGCCTTTACTCTGCACTTGCATACTTGCCACACCATAATTGGCTCTCTGTTGCCTCCCCGCATCATTCTGCTGAGCAGAGTTCTGACCTTTGAGAAGTAATGGCGGTTGGTTATTTTTAAGTGTGCAATGTATCAATTTTTGTAAACACTGAACTATAATCATTAACTTTTCATCTCTTGTATCTAATTATCTAAACAGTTATAACAAAGTAGAACAGCATACAATACCTGGAATACTTTACTGCATGTGGACATAACCTACAGTAATTAAAATTGGATTTGAATGTTAAGATAAGAGCCTCCCAGAAAGTATCTATAAAGAAACTTTAATTTAGCTCTTGGCTGTACAATTTACAGCCCACTTTTGTAGTCCATTCTGTGAAAGGTGGTATTACACAGTTCTTAAAAGTTTTCAACAACTTCCAGCACAGTGTAACTTTGGTATTAAAATATATAAGGAATGACATTTATCTATTCTGTTCAGATTAGTAAAACATTGTTTAGTGGCACCACTGTTCCAAGTGCATCCAGGACTGGCGCTAGGGGTTTGAGCGCCCCAGGCGCACAGCCATTTCGCCGCCCTGCGCGCTGATCCCTGGGCTCCGCAGTCCTGCCTGCGGACGGTCGGCTACTCCCGCGGCTCCAGTGGAGCTGCCGCAGTCATGCCTGCGGGAGGTCCACCGCAGCCACGCAAGGAGCCGACCGTCTGCAGGCACGACTGTGGCAGCTCCACTGGAGCCGCGGACCAGCGGATCCTCCGCAGGCACCACTGCGGCAGCTCCAACGGAGCCGCCTGCCACCCCATCCATGAAAATGCTGCCCCCTAATAATGCTGGCGCCCTAGGCGATTGCCTAAGCTGCCTAAATGCAAGCACCGGCCCTGAGTGCATCAATTTGAGTGACAATCAGGGTCCAGACAAAACGTCAAAAAGCATTTTTGAAAACTTCTCAAAATAGACATCTGTCCCTCTTATTCTGAGCCTCAAAAATGACACTGATGAAGTGAAGATGTGATGATAAAAGTAGATATAATGTTACACTCTTGTGTGCTCTATTTGAGGATGAATTCAGAGGTTTGGGTCAGGTCAGCATCCAACAGTTTGGATGCTGATACAAAGCTCATCATAATTACCCAAACTTCCTCACAAAAATAATCTAGAACTTTCAGGATAAATGGCTTAAGCAAAGTTTTTCTGGCCAAAACATTTTAGAATGCCTATAATGATAAAATTCAAGGCTTGGTAAAAAAAATATGGATGGGGATATGTTATTTTCTCTGAACCAGTTTGCTGGGCCTGAGTAAACTTCTTTTTTCTTCTCCGGGCACCCTCTCACCCCCTCCAAAAAGGATTCCTGATTGTTTAATTAGTTAAGCACAGATATGTGACACTCAGATGTGTAATATACTGTGCAAACCTCCCATTGTCATCTGTTGGAGATCCAGGGTGGCTGAAGGATAGTACCACCACCAATGACTTTGCCTTGCTAAAGCAGACATGGGAGAGCTAATGCATTTTAAGGGAGATTTCAGTCCTCTCTGGAGCAAGTGCTATAACAAACTCTTTTAAACATCTTTAGGGTTAGCAGCCACAACCCAGAGACAATAATTTAAAATGTAATTCAACCTTCTCCACAAAATGAGTTTGAGTCCTTTGCTACAAAAATGAATGCCTCAACAGTCTTTATTCTTGAGATCAATACAGATTTTTGGGCAGTGGGTTAAGTAATATATTCTAGTCCCCATGGACCATGTGAAAACAAGTGTGCAGTGAATGGCAGGCACCATAAACACCTAGATTAACCATAACAGGAAGCTCTGGCATCAATCTTTTCTTTGGAACAGCAACTTTTTAAAATCTAGTTTCCTGTGATTAGAGTTTGAAGGTATTCTACATAAATTCAAGAAAGTTATATGAAAACACTAGGTTCCTTGCTATCTTAATCATGTAGAATCTCAGTGCACTGATGTATTTTTAATATGTATATCTTAAAGTATGCATGCCTGTTCCCTATCTTCATTTTGTAATCCACATCAAAGCCTTGCCATAATCACAGGAAGGTAATAAGACCTCTGCATTTGGAATGTCTCTATTTATTGATAAGCCACAGAGCAGCAGCAAATCTCTGTCTATCACTACATCATATCACGTCTACCGAGAAGGTATCTTTCATCTTTTGGATGCTATAAAAGTCTCTTGTGTAGAGCAAAATGCTCTAAAGCCCTTAGATTTCCTTCAGTGATTCATTCATGTGCTATAGCTTTGTTGTTTGTGAATGAAGAATCAATTGGCAACCATTATTGTTCTTTACAAGGAAACTAAGTTTTTCTGCTGCAGGAAAAGAGCAAAAAAGAAAAAAATAATTAAAGCTAGTGGTACAAAGGAGGAATCTCCATAGCAGATATTAGCTCTTTAAGCCAACAAGTTGAAAAAGAGAAGTAAGAGAAATTACCCTTTGAATTCAATAAGTCAGTGGACTTCTGGATTACCAATAATGAGCAAAAAGTATTTCCATATCATGCTGTCATGCAGCAATGTATTCATTTATTTTAATATCTCTATATTTAACACTGATACTGGTTTTCTTTGGGCTATTTGTTTGTTTTCAAATTTCACTTAATGAACTGACAAAAACTCCTCTATAGATACTGTAAATGTATTTTCCTACCTAAATAGCTCAAAACATTCTATGTCTCATTGTACTAACTCAGCAGTAGAAATACCAGTTTGTGGGGGCTGAGGTAGTACTTTGGTAAATAATACCAAATAGTTCAATACAATGAGGGACACATAGGTTAATGGGTCTCAGTGGTAAGAACTAGTTCAGATTAAAAAAATATATATCCTCTCTGAGGTCCCAGTTCACCAAGATATATAGACATGTGAGAAGTCCCCCTAAATTTATACTCGACCACCATCCTAAACTGGGGACAATAAGCATGTAATTTAGTACTTATTTGGAGGTAGCCACAGAATCTCTATCATAAACTTCTGACTCATCCCTCCTGGAACTTTGCCTCTTGCTCACTACTTCAGTAAATTATTCAGTGAAAATTTGTAGGGAAAAATATAGACAGTCTGAACCCAAACACACACCTCACCCCTGTAAATAATATCCTCTGGAATGGCCATGTAAACAGCACTAAGTGCAAGTATTTAATTAATTACTGCAGAAATTCATGCCAAGAAATGTAAATACTGAAACTGAAGTGACAGATAGAGAGTTAGTGGAATGTTAACAATCCATGCTCAATATGCTTTGATTCCTCTGTATGGAGTAGACACTAAAGCTATCTGGAGAGCAGAAGTTGTGTTACACTAAAAAATTTGAGATTTCAAAATATAGTTTAGTTTAGGATCAAAACAAAACCTGAAATTTTTTTATATTCTCTACAAAGGAAAAGTCAGGAAACAAGGAGGGGGCTATTTAAATGTTTTGTTTTGATTTTGGCTTTTATAATATATAATACATAATTTTAAAAATTCTAAATGAAAAGCCATTTCAAAACAAAACATTGAAACATTTTGGTCCAAAACTGTGAAGGCAGGACATTTCAATACTTTGGAACTTTGTTTTTTCCAAACAAAATATTGGCAAAATCAACATGATTTCATGAAGTGTTTCAGTTTTGACAGAGCTGCATGTTGTGACAGAACATAGTTCTCATCTAGGTTTTTTCCATCCACCTAGGCACCCTACTGAGAGACAGAGAGAGAGAGATTGGACAAATATTGTAGTTCAAAATACCAGTCTATATTTATAGGTTTGAAGAGTAAAATGCCTATTCTTCACCAAATGCTCCTGGTTCAGACTTACAGTATGTGGAGTTAATTAATCACACCAGTTCAGCTGATGAATGTACTCAGTTAAGGTGATTGATATAAAACTGCAAGACAAACAGGAAAATAAGTTATCAGCCCCGGAAAAGTGTGTGGAGATAATTATTCTTGTGGAAAAAATTCCTTATAAGAGACTAATCTAACAGGCTGTCTTCCAATTAAAGTATTTTAGTTGCCAATGAATGACATTTTGGCTTAAGGCAGAAACAAAATGTAGGTGGATTAAGTAATGGTGCTAATAGAGTTGTAGATAAATCTATACAATGACTTGCTGAAGTTTCATAAGCCAAAGCCTTAGCAATGAGACAAGAAATTCTTATTTCAATAAACCCGATGTGCCACAAAACTCTCTAACTTTCTGCTGATATGCAAAAATTCATTCTTGGACATAACTTCAGAATGTATGTTCTCCAAAACACTGCTACTACAGCTGGGGCTGCAGCTAACACAAAGGCAAGCTTGTGGTATTTATAATATGCACTATTTAACCCACCAGAAAGGTACTACAACTGAAAACAATTAACTACAAAAGATTACTTGATGCCACATGTCTAATTAGCATTCAGCACTTATGCCACATGCAATAAAGAGGAAGGAATTTCCCCTTACAATCTATCTTTGCCATGATGGTGGCTTCAAATCACCATCTGGCACTGGTTATGCAAGTGGCAAGGATATATAGTAATAAGAAAAGGAGAGCATAGGGGAGAAAAATCATAGCAATTGGCTAACACAGAGAACTGACAGGACCAATAAGGAGTTAACTGGGGTTTCTCAGTGAAGACAACATACCTCAAAGCTCAGGACTACTAAGACCTCATACAAATCCCATTCGAGTCAACAGAAGGACTCTCATTAACTTCATTACAAGCTGGATCAGACCCTCAGTTTCCAAGTGTATCCCATATGTGATTTTGGCTCACTCTCCCTTACAAAGCTGAAACGCTGGGTGAGCAGAAAAATATCTCGTGAGGAATCACACCCCGCCACAGGCCAGCAGGAAATTCATACTGCTTCAGGAGAAGAGGCCCCCTAAAGCTTCTGTAATATAATATTCAGAAGAATCAACATCAAGCTTTTGGTTTGAGTTGGAAGGTTTTGCTCTTTCAAGGAAGCCCTAGGGACTGACTGGTACCAAAAAGAAATAAAAAGAGAATGGGAATTGGCGACATGTGCTGAACCCCTAAATTACAGTTAATTGCTTTCTTTTTTTCTCCCTGGGCAATTTCTACATCAGTTTTAATTAAGCCACAAGCTTGAAAGGTTCCCCCACACACTTCTTTCTTCAAGTTTTTTAAACCCATGATGGGGTGTTTTCCAAGATGTAAATTAAAGAAGCCTTTAAAAAAAAGAGTTCGAAATGAGGAAAACAACCAAGAAAAACTATTTTATGAAGCCATAAAGATCTGTATAACCTCATAGATTGTCACTATAGAAGGTGATATTTCATCTTTATGAAATGTTAACTGCATCAAATATTGATTGCTTCATGGTCAGAATTTTATGGTTAGCTTTATAATAAGTGTAAATGAGTACTTGGTAATGGTCTGGATAACTCTTACACAGGAGGAATTGCTGGAAACCTATGTGAACAGAAATAACTCACACATGAAGAGGACAAACTATCCCTTTGGTGGACTCTGAAACTGGAGATACATAAAAGGTTTTACGTATGTATTAAAACAGAATAATGTTATGTTCTACAGCAGAAGCCTGTAATGCAGGTCTGGAAAACTACCTTAATGAATCAGCTAATGGGAAGAATGCCGATACCCTCTCTGTGCTCTAGGGTACCCACCCAGGTGAAAAGATTAGGGTCAGGAGAAGCTGGAAGTATCAGGGGATCATTAAATCTCCACAATATCTTTGTTTTGGGGAAACTTATTTGAGATTTGCAAAAATATTTTTGCCTTAACTGAATCCGTTGTTTTTCAGGAGAAATTGTAATTTTAAAATAATAAGCCCCATTCATCATTGCCCTGGGATTGTTGTGCATCAGCTAGAGAGGCGTAAAAAGAGCTGTGGGCCAGGCACAGGGTCAATCTCCCAGGGAACGTCTCCAGTAAACAGTCCCGACCCTAGGCTCAGAATTGGCTCTTACAACTCTGCCACCATCAGAGCTAGGGTTACCAGACAGCAAGTGTGAAAAAAACCGAGAAAGGGGGTGGGGTGTAATAGGAGTCTATATAAGTAAAAAGACCCCAAAATAGGGACTGTCCCTATAAAATCGGGACATCTGGTCACCCTAGTCAGAGCAGCACAGTGAGCATTCTTCAGGCTAGGTGGGTAGGAGGGGGCAGACTGGAGTTGGAGAAGGCATGATCAGGGTAGACCTATGCTCCAGAAATTTTGCCTCCCTGCAAAGCCTCATAAGGATCATTGAAGCCGAGAAGCAAGTTAGGCCAGGCCTGACAGCTGCCTCAGTCTGCATCCCAGGCAAAATCAGCTTAAGAACCTACTATTGCCAGCAGGACATAGTGTTTCCTCCACAGTGCTTCCCCCATAGCTCTCCTCAGAGCTGGTGAAACACCCACTGCCTTGGCACACCCTGCAATCCCTCCAGCTATATTTCCACACTGAGGCTGTAGATTAACAGCAGAGAGGGCACTGCATGACTCTCTGCATAGGGGTGGATTCCACCCTGGGTTCGTAATAATGTTCAGTCCAGGAGAAAAGCCAGTCTCCATTGGCATTAAACAGGAATAATTTGTTTTTCACCTGTAAGGGAAGGAAAAACAAACCCAATGGTTTTTAATCGAGTCTCACAACCTATGAGAGCTGAATTATATGTGGTGCAAAACAGAGGCTGAACAACATCTCTACTAACCTTGATTTGAAAGTTAACACCACCATATTACTCAAGTTATTCTTAAAACATAAAAAAAGCAGCACTGCTTGGTTCACAAGTGTCACTCCCGTTTTCCATGCTGGGTCCATGCTATATATAATTAGCTTCAGAACACTGTGATTCATAAGCAAGGCTGTACAACTGTGATCTTTCTTTTGCCTGGTGATCATTCTAAAAGTCAAAGTAACTGCTGTGATGGAACATCACAAGAAATGAGAAAGTGAGGGCTAGGGGCTCACTAGTGCACCCTATTAAAATACCGCTGCTGTAACACTGCACAAGGGAGGAGCAAAAATTAGAAAGGATGGTTTGGGAATTGATTTTTTCTGTATTTGTGATTTATGAAATTAATGGGAGTTCATGCTGACCCCTACAAGCAATTCTTAATGACTGAGCAATGAAACCAAAACCTACAGCTTCAAGTGGGCTCACTAACTTCTCCCGTCAATATGTCACTAGACTATAATGTTTCTTGTTAGGCAGACAGTTTAAATTGAGAATCGTGGGAGAAATGATTGATGGCCTGAGTTCACACAGCCCCTTCTGTTAAACATATTCCATTCCATTTCAAAATATGTTCATTATGAATTATTGCTTTGCTGTTGGACCTGATGAAAGCAAATCAATGTGAACAATGCAGACCTTTGTAGGGGGAAACACTTTAATCGGGCATCACTGCCCTGTGTCTTTTCCATGCTTTAATGACACAGATCCTTGGATATATTTTTGTTCTCCATATATGGAGTCATAGAGACTATTGCTTAGAACAACTATTTCTCAGTCTTCTCAGGTTGGTCAAAAGTCGAAAGTCAAAATGTTTGCAACCCCCTTACATTAACTATTAAAGTAAAAAGGTGTATCACTGAGAACAATGAGACGTCGATATAATTTATTTGTATGTGTGTTTTGAGTGGTTCAGAGAGAATAGTTGACTTTGAAGGGTAAGGGTGTATGGGGGAGCGGGGAAGTAAGATTTTCTTTACTTTAGATTATAACATTTTCAACTCCTTGCAACACAGCTAATAGCATTTCATGACATCTCTCTGGGTCATGACCCTCCAGTTGAGAAACAGTGGATTAGAGGATAAACATATATTTTCAAAAAGTCCAAGCAAAGCCTGGTTCTTTCAATGACAAAGGAGTTTGGGATGGCTAATCTGGCCAAAAGCCATGCAGAGAGCAACACTGGATACACAAGAGGGTAAAAAGACAGACGTTGTTTAGTTTGTATTAAGAGGAAGAGTGGGGAGAGAAAAGATGGTCACCATCCCCAAATAGTATTGATTAATAATATAGTTAGATGTCCTGTGAGCTACACAATCTGTGTCAGGGTTTGTGGAACCCTCCTGAAATCTTGGTTCTCCCAGGGGCACACTAGCATGTTTCACACCCACCCTGAAAAAGTCACAGCCTTAAAACACTAAGGTTCCCTGGCATATGGAAAAGAAGTCAGCAGTTCAGGCCCAAATACAGTTCTCAGTCAAAGTGACATCCAGCCCTCACCAACACACCTTGAGGCCAGTGCAAAGGGTTATAGCAATTAGGCTCAACATGATATCATCCAGTATTCAGAAAATTGTTCTCAATGGAGACATTAAAAAAAGATGCTAATGACTGAGGTCACTGAAATGTAGCATTCATTGAAGCTGCACAGAGGCATGAACACTGTGGCTATTCTCCTTTTATCACTCTTTAACATACAGCTCTATTCACCTCCCCTCCATCTCAACTCTGCCCACCTAGCTTGAGGGAAAATGACAGTCCTACCAGTCTCTCTCAGGGCAGATGATTTATCACCATCACCCCACCAGAGCAGGGGCTAGAGAGACTACACAGACCTATTTTATTCCACCTTTCAGCACTCAATAGCCAGGTAATGGTGTAATAATTGGGCTTACCAATTCATCCTAATTGTGAGTTCAAAGGTAAAAAGTGAGGGAAAGTTCCTAAAATGGGACAATGACTTCTAACAACAGCTGTTGATGGGAAAAGGTGCAAAAGAGATGTAAGAAGACTGAATTAGCCCAAACAAAAAGGCCTACTGACAGAACTCAAGGACGTTGTTAAGATCATGCCTGGTAAACGAGGAAAGCGTGGGACCAGAAATCAAAGGACCAAAATTGGTGCATCAGAAATAAGGTCTAATTGGGGATGTGCTATTTCACCCATCACTCCCATTCGGTGTTATTAAAAAAAAAGGACTTTGTGGGGAAAAAATAGTAGAAGATCATATCCGACAGGAAAGGAGTAAACCTCACCATCATGGCTGCCACCTCCACTGTCTCCTGGAACTCCACAATTCACCATGTCACTGTTGAGCCTTTGTCATCCTAATCCTGACCTACCCTGGCCAGTGAAAGAGGAATCCAGATGACATCACCACCTCCTCCTCCTCCCATCCCCCCAATAATCAGCAGGGTCACAGAGTTACTCGTGCCCTGGGGCTGCAGCAGGGGGAGAGACGAGCAATTCCAGCCCTGGGGCCAGAAGTGTTTTCTCTCTCTCGCTCTCTCTCCCCTCACACCACAGCCCCGGGACCAAGGGAGTTCTGCGGCCCCCTTCTCTTTCAATGTAGTGAACCTGCCTATAATAACCAAATGGCTTGGCTCTCCAGGGGTTCATTATAGTGAGGGTGTACTGTATTTCCTCATAACATCAAGTACTTAACATGCTCCTCCAAAAGTGGTGAAATTTAAATTCTGCACGCAATCCCTCCCCAACCCCACCTGGGATGCAAGACATTCTATCTCTCACACACATGTCCTTTTTCTTCCTTACCTCCTCACCTTTTGCCTTCTGTCTAAAATATTGCCTTTGATGGCCTGTACTGTATATTTTGCAGCACTAGTGTAAGCCTGTGAACCATAAAGGCAACTAAAATCAAAGCCTGAAACAGCCTGATGATGGTACAAGTTTGCCAGGTCTCAGAGTGGCTGGCAAGACCGTGTGCTCAGCCTTTATTTTTTCCAACAGTGAAGTTACAAGTCAGAGTCAACACTAGAGACAGAAGCTGCATTTTCTTTATTTGCTGGTCTTTTCTCTCCCCTTTTGTGTATATGTGTCTTGTTTTTATTTGATTTGATTTTATTAACAGCTCCAGCCCATCTCAACTAACAATTTCTCTTTTTTCCCAAAACAACAGTTACCACCATCTAAAATACTGTCCAATGAGGGACCTGAGCAGCATTCCCTCTAAAATCTCTCTCCAGCTAAAGAGAAAGGGAACGCAGGATGTTGTTAAAATGAAAGCTTTACTTGATACTCTACATTTCAAATACTTTATCTGTTTTTCCTTCTTTTTCTGTATCTTTAATAAAAGGTTTAAAGGATTCTTACTGGTGTGTTGACCATGGTACTAAACAGGCGGAGGTCTCTGTACACCAAACCCCAAACCTTTTTTAACACCATTTAATGTTGGACAGTGACTGGGTTATGCTAACAACTTGGACTCTTTGGGCCCATTTATTTCATCAAAATTAGTGGGTCACTGCTCAGGGAAACAGGCCTGCTGCCCTCCTCTGCCAAGTATGCCACAGTGTTTGGCCTGGGATTTCTTTGGGGGTCCCTGGCATGTTTCTATCACAAAAAGATGGCATGATGGCTTCTCCCTGCCCTCTAGGTGGATTTAAACAGGTCCACCCTTCTGAGATGGGACTACACACCTTTGAAGAAAAATATTGTTGTCAAGGTTTTCCCCTTCCCCTACCCTGTCCTTGGAGATATGTTGGCAGATGAGGAACACCTCTAAGTTAAAGATCCTCAGATAGAGATTGCTTCTTAGAAATAATCCAATCGAAGTATCTGATATCCTCTCTATTACTACTCACATATACCATCAAAACAAAAATTATTTACTAAAATATTACTCCTATAGTAAATGGGGAAAACATCTGGTGTCTGCCACCCAAATCCCCGTATTCCTCTCTATCCCAAACTCCCCATTGAAAGAAATGTTGTGACTCACATTCCAGATACATCTCCTAATTACTTTCAGACAAGCAACATACCTCTGTGACATCTGGTGGAGAATAACAAAACTCAGAAACTTCCTCTACAATGTTCTTGGAAACCAGCGAGTTTTATTTATTCCTGGTTTTAGATGAGTGCTACCGCTATATTTCAAAATACATTGGTGTTGGTTTTCTATTCATTTTGTTTTCTTTGGAACCAGGAGATGAGCTTAGTTTGAAAAAGATTTGGTTACTGTATGTAACAGGAAAGAGGAAGGCAGGAGTAAAAATCTGATATTAATATCTTGATAGTTAATTTCTCATACAGAATTTTTCATCTTTCAATATTTGGTTCTGTTGAACTTCTCTGGTGTCATACAAACAGAATGCTGTAACATACTGAACAGAGCAGTGACTTCTCTGTATTCTCTCCACATGCTAGGCAGGGATCTTATATTTCATCCACAACTTGCTGCACTGTCTTCACAAAATCAGGTTATACTTGAAGTTTCATACATGTTAGGTGTTGGAAAGGTATGTTTAGACAATCTGATCCAGTCCCTGAGCCACTGCAGGCCTCCTACAAGATCCTTATTTGTTCTGAAGGAATATCCACCATAAACCCATGTTCAGCATTGTACAAACTGCGAGCTGCATTATATTTGGCTTTTCCCTCTACAGTATCACATATTTCTGAGAGCTTCAGGCAGGAGACTGAATATGATGGATTAATAGTCTGCTCCAGCACATCAAATATATTTAAGGAATTGCAGCCCAGAATCTTTTTTGAAAGATTATTCTCTTGCCCAATTGCAGGTTGATTGTGTGCAGGTATATATGCTGCTGTTCTACAATTCAGTGTCATTTTTTCCTATTCTCTTTCTGGGCTAATTTACTATTGAGACTAACCTCCCCCTTTCCTCTTTGAGTGCATGTTCACTGTGGAAAGCTATGCTTAAATATGGTTGTATTCTTGTTTAACACAGGTGGGGACTCTACCAGGGAGAAAGCATTTTTTTCAGTTTGGCTATCTAACATATTTAAATCCCACACAGATAAAAAATGTGTTACAACCCAGCCCCCAACAATGTTAATCACCCATGCTTAAACTTAACTGGTTCATTGATATAGTACAGCTCTTCACTGCATCCAGTTGTTTATATACTATTATCATATCTCTTTATGTTAGCATCGGCTGCCAAAGCAACCCGTGGGGCCCCCTATTGCGCCACTCATCCTGCTTCAGTTTCCCTCTGAGTCCTCAGTGGCAAGTAGCTGCCTCCAACGTGGTTTGGTGCTGTGGTGACTTAGCCTTACAGACAAATCACACCAACGTTCCACTGACTCCAGGGTATCTAAGCTGCAAAATAAATACAAAATCAAAAAGGCAGGTTATCCATCCCAGTCCATCGCTGGACCCAGCCCTTCCACTCAGAGTCAATCTTTTCTAGTTAACATTCATCTGGGCTTCCTGCACCAGGCCTACCCTCCTTCAGGGTGGGTCTGACAAGCAACAGTCTTTCTCAGCACCAACAGGCAGCAGGCTGTCAAGGAACTCAAAGGATAATCCTTCTTCAGGCCAACATGACCACAGGGCAGCTCTGACTCAGCTTCCAGATTCCGGCCAACCTACTCTCATCATGTGAAAGCTGGAGATCTGCTCCCTTCCCAGTCAGCCACCAATCTATGAGATTCTCCCCTTTTTAGCTTCATTCTCCAGGCCTGACACCTATAGCAGGTGTAGCAGGAGGGGCTGACTGAGCCCACAGGCTCTCATTTACCCTTTGTTGGCCAGTGTGGGGTTTGTATACCCTATCATAGTTCTCCTTAATCATCTTCCTTCTCCACAGTACATACCCATGTCCCTTTAACCTCACAGGTTATGTTTTCCAACCCCTTTATTCTGAACACTAAGTAAACAAAAGAAAAGAAAAGAAAGATTTACTGAGCTTTTTAAAGTTATGTTCCTAGAATCATAGCTTATTAAAGGTGGAAGGGAACTCAGCAGGTCATGTAGTCCAACCACCTGCTCAAAGCAGGACCAATCCCCAACTGGCCCCTTCAATGATTGAACTCACAACCCTGGGGTTGGCAGGCCAAAGCTCAATCTACCGAGCTATCCCTCCTCCTGTTGGGTACAGAATGAATCATTTCATTTCACAGAATGAATCAAACGTAAAATCCATTAACAATGACATGAACAAAGAGTAACAAAAAATGGGTTTTTTTGAAAGTTAACTGAATGGCTGGGCACTCTCTGCACACTTTTCATTTCACTAAATCACAACCGCAGCCCCTCAACTGCAATGACAACATAAGTTATTAATAATGAGATTACCACCAGAGTTACTACTAGTTGCTGTTGTTATTCCATTGGAAACAATGTTATCATGATATATTGCATGGTATCTTTCAGTGTCTTGGGAAATAATTTATATCCTAATTGTACTTCAATGTCAGCTGTATCACATTGCACACTGCAGTGAAAATTTATCTCTACAGCCTTATGACAGAAGACAAGGTTAGTCCTCAACGACGCATTCACAAAGTAATTGCCAGAAGGAAATTCAAAGGAGAACAGGTCCATGGATAATGTTAACACTATGGGCCCAACAAATAAGATTTTAAAGTTCTACTATCCTAATCAACCCAGCATAGGTTGCAAGAGAAGGCTTCCATCTCTAGCACTGATATTCCAAGTACCTCTGCTCAGTAAAACATCATTGGGGTGGCCACTTTATACAGTGGTAGGAATAGGATAAGCAGCTGATTTAAATATCCAGTGAGCCAAGTGTTTCAGGTTCTCATATTTAGATGGGTTTTCTCTATTCACCTACTATATTTCTACTTAAAAATATACGCTGCTTACAGTTCACTAGGTTCATGGGTCCAAAGCCCTTCACACCCTCCCGAGCCCTCCCTACAAAAGCTATCTCATAATTGGTATTTCTCAGTACTCCATGAACCACATGACAAGTTGACAATGCTGTACAGGGATGTTAGATGGGATGGAATCTGAGTTACTACAGAGAATTTTTTCCTAGGTGCTGGCTGGTAAGTTTTGCCCACATGCTCATGGTTTAACTGATCGCCATATTTGGGATCGGGAAGGAATTTTCCTCCAGGGAAGACTGGCAGAGGACCTGGAAGTTTTTCGCCTTCCTCTGCAGCATGGGGCACAGGTCACTTGCTGGAGGATTCTCTGCAGCTTGAGGTCTTCAAACCACAATTTGAGGACTTCAATAACTCAGACATAGGTTAGGGGTTTGTTATTGAAGTGGATGGGTGAGATTCTGTGGCCTGCACTGTGCAGGAGGTCAGACTAGATGATCATAATGATCCCTTCTGACCTTAGAGTTTATGAGTCTATGAATTGCACGTGTGTTTGCATTTCCCACTTTTAACTGCCAAGTTTATTGATCCAGTCCATAAACCAGCTTGCGCACTCTGCCGCCAGGAATTAGTCAGTTAAACATCCTGTTGCTAGAGGGCAGTATAGTGTTCAAGCTATCTAATATCCTACTAATTTGCCTGTATTAGTCTAATTAACAATCTGGCTCATTAGCAGTCAGACACACACAGTCAAGATAAAAACTTTTATTTCATTCTGCCATAAGCTGCATTTGCAAGTCATACATGAATAAAGCTAAAGATCCATGACCTGGTTTTGTTCCTCAAATCTGATTTAATCAGACCTGTATTTGTTTTGTCCTACTACTTATGTTGTATTATTAAATTAATTTATTATTTCATTATCATTGTTTATAAGATTTAAGCGGCTTGTACTAAGTGGGGGTCATACGTAAGTCTTGACCAGGCGCCTATGAAAATATGGCTACTCTACTGCTTCTTGGCCTGAAGCTGTTATGGCTAATTAGTTAGCTTTTTGTTAGTCTGAGCAAATGTCCCAGTACTAGAAATGCGTTTAAGCTGGGGCATAAGTCTGAACCAGCCTAATGGGGAATTGAGAATCCAGATTCAGACCAAACTTTATTACTCATGATACTTCCAATAATCAAACTAAATCCTCTGACCTTCAGGAAGTCCATGTCTGAATTTAAGATCTTGAGTTATCTGTACCCAAAACCAAACTATATTGCTTATTTCTTTTTGATGAATGATCTTGAAAGCTAGAAGAGGGATCCATCTCTGTGTATTAAATATTGATTCCTAATAGCAGGGATTCTGGGGAAAATTCCTTTTTCATTTAATAGAGTAGAAATGGACATAATGTCAATTCTTTCCAATAAACTGATACTTTAAAGTAGCATTACTGGAAAGAGAATTACTGTGAGGCAGGAAACAAGCCACACCACCTGAGCTTCTGGCAGAAGGAAGATTTCCCTGAAAGAGTTGATTAATTTACACTTTAACATTTTCATTAGGACTGTATATCACTTTTTTTTTATTTAACACCAATTTGCTTAAGCATGCACTAGGGGGTAACCAAGCCAAAAAGGTTTTTGAGAGGTATGCTAAATGGTTCAATAATCATTTGAATACTAGCAGAGTGGAGCTGATGGATAGTAAATGAGGGAAGTACTTATTTTGATGATAGTCTGGTTATTTTAAAAAATGATGATGTCTGAAATGAAAAAAAATATTTTATTCCCTGACAAATGACTGCTCTCAATTAGAGTGTCTACTATCCAGAATGAGTTTTCCCTCCCCCCCAACTAGAACATGTCTATATAAACAGGCAGAACTTTCATGCACCATTCACAGGTGGACTAATGACCTCTCTGAACTCTAACTTGGGTAGCAGGCCAAGCAACTCAGCAGAGGACTGCCAATTTCTGTTAAGTGTAATTTCAGCTGTATACCATAATAAAGAGGCATCAATAGCCCCAGTCCAGCTCCCATTAAAGTCACTAATAAATCAGGGATGGATCAGGCTCTAGTATGCCAATTACTAAGAATTTACCTATGCCCAGAAATGAGACTGATTCTCTTCTTTTTCTCCCTGGCTAGCAGCAGAATCATTTTCATTCCTGGCTGGTAGTTAGAAAAATGACCAACCCTTGATCTTCCTCAAACCCACTTTAGCATAATAAGTATATTAGGAGGTTAGTGGCACATATGTTCCTCCCTCTCTGTAATAGATTCAGAAGTCTAGCTGGAGAAACTGTTCTGCTCTGCGTTATTATAGGAACTAACTTGAATCCATACAGCTTTGTTCTCTCTTGGGTTTTGTGGACACACATTGCCTGTAATCTGATTTACTCCAGAGGGTGATTTGTAGAAGATCATCTAATTTCATTTTGTTAGCTGAAGGTTGAAGGGTGTGAAATCCTACCTTTTTCGACTTTGTATGCCAGTAAATGTACAAGTAATATGATCTGCCATAGCTATACATAATAACTACAGTCTATTAATATTCTACATCTGCAGCCAGTTGTTCACCAAAGGTTATGACACAGATGATTACGTTTCTATAGCTGTATGTCATATATATATACACACACAGACACACAGACACACACACACACACACACCTTATTTGTGTGTGTATGTGTGTGTATTTAGTAATTGTAGTATTTTCTATTTAAATATTTCAAAGCACTTCATAAACCTTATTGCATTAAGCCTCAAAATACCTCTGTGAAGTAAATATTAGTTCCCTCATTTTATAGAGGGGAGGGAAATAAGATACACAGAGACTATAGCCAAAATATTCAAAAAGCAACCATTAATTTGGGATGCCTACCTTAATGTCGGTATTAGAGATGGGCAGGAAAGATTTACTCCATCTGGTAAAAATTTTCAGTATTTTAAAAAAAATCCCATTTGCAATGGGATGAACCCAAGAAGTTTTGAAATTTTTACCACAGAAAAACAGAGACAGGTAAGATACCCAGCCATGACTCACTTGGGATGTGGAAGACGCAGGTTCAGGAAGAACTGGGTCTTGAACCTCGGTCTCCAACACCCCAAGTAAACATCTCCTAAATACCAGACTGAGAAACTTTTCCAAAAAAAGTTTTCTTGAAATTGATATGTTCCCATAAAAAGTTTCAGTTTCAACAAATCAGTAGTTTCCAATGAAAAATAGTTTTGTTGAAAAATTCCCAACCAGCTCTTGTAGGCATCTTGTGCGGGGCACCCAGAAACAAAGGCACCCCAACATTATTAAACACTTTTGAATATTTTGGTCAAAGTGATTTGAAAAAGGTCCACACAAGAAGTCATAGACGACAAGCCTGGGAATACAGCCCAGATCACTTGAGTTCAAAAACTTGAATTTAACTACTACCTCATATTTCCTGTCATAGAATCATAGAATATCAGAGTTGGAAGGGACCTCAGGGGGTCATCTAGTCCAACCCCCTGCTCAAAGCAGGACAAATTTCCAACTAAAATCATCCCAGCCAGGGCTGTCAAACCGAGCCTTAAAAACCTCTAAGGATGGAAATTCCACCACCCCCCTGGGTAACCCACTCCAGTGCTTCATTGTATCTCTTTGAAATGAGATTGGGACCAATTAGAGATTTATAAACTCAGACTAGAACTGCTCATATTATGTTTTGGAGATTTTTCAGTTACCTTTAGATAAGTTCCCCTTAGTGTGTGAATTTAAAGTGGAAATCCTTCTTTCCACAAGACATGCACATGCCTCCTCCCGTTCCTGTAACTGACACCAAAAGTTCAAAGAATTATAATAAAAAAAATACAAAATAAGAGGTAACCAAGTTTCAGCATTTTCAGGAGGGGTTATCCTACTAATAACTATTTAAGTTCTTATATGTCCTCCATTGTTATAGCATGGGAGAGTCTGTTTGAGTTTGAGAAAAATTTCAGGTAAAGATTTGGAGGGTGGTAGATCTTGTTTTAGTGGAGATATTTTTTCCATGTATAAGATCCAGATCCTTTTGAAACCTTTAGAAAGTGGTGCTCATGGGGAATCAAAAGGAAGAAAAGATGCTTTGCTTCTACCCAGGGCCGTTCTTAGGATTTATGGGGCCCTACGCAGTATTATTAAACCGGTGCCCCTATGCCGGATGGCAGCCCAAGCTCACAGCCTGGTGGGGGAGGGGGAGGAGGGACTTGACAGCAAAGGATAATGAGATGCCCAGCCTGCCTCATGGTGGTGGAGAGTCACAATTCCCCGCAGAGACTTCCATGCACTCTCCCTCATGCAGAATGGACATGAAGAAAGTACCTAATTAAAAGCACTAAAATTTGGGAATAAAAAATGTCAGTCACAGGTTTTTTGATATGCCCTGAAGTTTGTCAGAGATTTATTTGCAAAAACTTCATAGTAAGAGTTAGTCAGCTGTCCTGCTGAATACAACATTACATATAATGGAATACATGATGCAGCTCTTCTCTGTTTTACATTTTCTTCATCAGTATTTCTAAGTTGAATTTATATTTTAAATGTACTCAAATCTTAAGCCAGCATTGCAGACTACTACATATTGAACTCACTGAAACAAAGCATTCTTTTAAATTAATCAGAGAGGTTTAGTGTGTTCATAACAATGTTCATTGCTTTTAGAAAAAGGGAACAGTAATTTACTTTGTGTGATCTCCATAACAAGAGACATGGTTATGAAATTTCACCAACTTTAAAAAAATATGTTTCCAAAGATTTTAGGTATAACAAGGATTTTGTCTTACTAAGGTACGGATTTTGCTGGAGGGTTCTTTTAAAACTAGTTTGTCGGATAGTCAGAAGTAAAGAAAGGGAACTCTTTGTCCAGCTATCTGGAAGGGAAGGACTGTTGTCCCTTTAAAGGCTCTCTTCAGTGGGGAGTAGGGGGAGAGGTGGTGAAGGAATGGACAGAAAGGACAGGAAGACTTGGAAGCACTTTTTTTTTTAACTATAGTAATTAAAATGTGTATTTTAGATAAGGGAGGTCTTTTGAAGGATTTATTTAAAAAACTATGTCTGAAGATCCACACATTTAAGGCTAAAGATGATTGTGAATCTAAAACTCTATGCAAGCATTTTTTAGAAATGTGATTTTATAATCTTCACCAGCTCACTAATGAAATATTTTTAAAGCAAATTTTAAACTAAGGTCCTGTAGACTGACATGTTCTGTGTAAATATTATATTAATGCACAACTGTTTTTGTCAGTAAAGTCAGAAACTGAGTATAAAAATTTATTTGGGCATAAGCTTTCGTGGACATCTGATGAAATGGGTTCTAGTCCACAAAAGCTTATGCCCAAATAATTTGTTAGTCTTTGAGGTGACACAAGGACTCGTCCTTGTTTTTACTGATACAGACTAACAGGACTACCACTCTGAAACCTGTCAGTATATACCTTGGGGTTGGCAAATGCCTGTTAAATGGCTTTATTACCCCTTGAATGTCTCTTTAACAGTTTCAATGTTGTGCTAATAGGTTTGGCAGGCTGGAGGTTTTTTCACTTTTAACTACTAGATTCCCTCCCAAGAAAGACTCACCAGGCTAGAGCAGCCATCTGTGGGAGCCTGCAGGAAGGGTCAGAACAGGGATAGGAAAACAAGCGGTGGACACTAAGACCCAGTGGTGCCCCAAATTTTCAGGTACCCTACGCAGCTGCCTATGTTGCCTATGCCTAAGGACGGCCCTGCTTCTACCTTTCATTTGGGCAGATTTGTGTACCTATGTGATCCACTGATCATATTTGTAAGATATCTATTACCTTGGCTTTTAAGCTCCAAACTATGTAGGACTGTAAGGTGGTGGTGGGCTCCCTCTCCAGCCCAGGAAAGAACCAGTGCCATTCCAGAGTTTCTTTCAGGCCCCGTCTCAGGGTACAGTTTATTATTCAAACACAACACAAAAACTAAGGTAGTCCTCTAACCAAAGCAGGCTCCCAAGGCCTTTCCCCTTGTCCCTCTGACCCACACAGAAAAAGAATGCACCCCTTCCTTTAAACCACAGCAGAATCATGAGACAGACAGACAGTCCTTAACCATTTCTTGGCTGTTTCTCCCTGTCTCAAAGAATAAAACCAAGGTGTTGTTTTTCACTTTTTCAACAGTCCAGGTAAAAGGTGAGTGTAAGCTCATGTGTAAGCACATATTTGCTTGTTTGTTTTCAAAGAGCACATAACTGTTGTCATAGAATTACCATCTGGCACATTAGCAGAAGAGAAATGCAGTAAGTAGACTTTTCTCTTTCTTGTTTTGATTTGCATCCGTTCTTCCTGTTTTTGACATCATACATAGTTTATAGCAAAATTGTTAACTTTAATAAAGTATTCCTCTTAGGAACCATGAACAACATTCTTACTCATAGCAAAAAAATCTCTTTGGGCTCAATCTCACAGTCCCTGCACAAACAAAACTCCCAGACCTTTAAGATTAGGCATATGCATTTAAGAGGAAAGCTATTTTGAAAATCAATAAATAAGACAGTATTTTGCATTTGTTTGAAATTTACAGCGAAGTCTCCTGTGACTTCAATGAACAAATGCTCCTTGCTCTTTAAAGCAGAGAACCAAATCACAACAGTCTTCTTGAGCTGTGTTCAGGATCTTCAGGGATAATAAAAAAGAGAAGCTAAACCAGGGATGGGAATACTGCATAGACAGACGTTGTACAGATGATTTCCACACCACTCCGCTGATATACTCCCCAGCCCAGACAAAAATTACACACCTGCTCTAACCTGCAATGTGCCTCTCCTGAGCAGAGACCACCAATTATTGTGCTAAACTGTGCTAGCATTTTCTGTTGCTGATAAACATCCTTTAGGGACTAGATAGTGAGCATCTGTTAGTGAGGGGTCTTGGAGTTTATTGCATATAAAAGTCATTTGACACTTGTAGTTGTATTTTTAGTGTCCTTCATGGTTTATGAATAAATGGTCAGGACTGAAGTGAAACTAGCTTTTGTATCCTGAAATTAGCTTTTATATCCTGTAAACTAGCTTTTTAATCATTGTTTGGGTGCTTGAATCTTAATGAGATATATCTTTTTTTTATTATTCATCTCCATTCAATTAGCTACCTTAAATTCACCCATGCAGTATCACTACTGGACACACCAGGGCGTGGGATAGAAAATATTCCCACGCCTCAACAGTCATACAATAATCACGGCATTTCTTACTCACCATGCTTATGTAGTCAGACCCTCCCTGGCACTTTAGCAATGGCATGCCATGTAAACCCCTGCAAGTATCACAGAGACTTTGCCTTCTCTTGTTGTTTCCTGCTTATTCCCCCTCTTTCACAGCATTGCCTAAATGCTTGGGAGCATTTTAGTGGGAAGGAGAGATGTCATTTTTCTAGAGAATCAGATCCTTATTTGGAGGGATGTCAGTTCTAGACTGAAGCATAACAAAATATGAGAAATATTATGGTACTTGGTTACCACATCAGCTTTCCATTTCTTAATGGTTTTCTCTCAAGTCCCTGGTTGCTGCTTCTGGGCTTTGTCCATCCCTCTACATGCACTCTGTACTGTACACTCACTGCTCCTTGAGGGATAGCACTCCTGAATAACGAGACTATATATCAACCCAGTTTGACCCTGACACACTCAATTATCTATTTACTAATTCCTTGCCTTATTTTTGTATTTTAGAAAGTCTAGAACTAACACATTATTCCACACTATAAAAATAAAAATAAAGTGGCAGCATTGCACTCAGCCTACTAGCTCTATCCTGTCCTTTTAAAGGAGGAAACACTGGGGTGCTTCAATAAGGTGGCATTTGTTTCTAAGTCTCCTTTCGGAATCTCAACAATGGAGAAGAGTTTCAACGTGGGCAATTGACTTAGAGAGAGACATCACAGGTGCACTGCCCCAGACACACACACTCACAAGATGAACTCAGAGAAAATTAAAGGAAATTCTGTGACAACTGTGTCTCATTCACAGATCTGAATTGTATTCAACAGCCTACTGCTTACTTCAATCAGGTGAAAGATTCAAGAGGGCACACCTTCTCTAGTGTCTGCTAGGGGACTGCAAACTATTGGGACGGAGATTTCATTGCAATGAAAGTTGCATTCGCTAAAGCAAGGAAGAAAAAGAGCATGGCCAAAAGGGAACTTAATTAATGACCATGGGCACGGCTGGGAAGGGTAAACCTTGACCCTTCTAAGAACATTTTGATTCACATCTGCCTCAGGGAGACACATCAGGAAAAAAAGTGATACATTTTACTAGCCAGCAAGGGAAGATACAATGTATCAGCTTTTATTCATCTCTCACTCATATACTCTATTCATAAGAAATCTGATGAGGGCCAGGTATGCCTGATTTATGTCAGCCCCTAATGGAAATGTCTTGTTTTGCCTAATGCTTGCCCATGAGGTAGCGGGGTTTACACCCAAAGAAGAATGATTAGGTATCCATCACATCATGAAACTCATTTTCACCCATGTCTGGCTTAGGTCACGTACAGGCGAAAGGCACTTATACTCCCAAGCTCTTTGGCAATTTTTGGAAAATGAAATCCCAAACCAGTGGTGACCCCATTTCAGAGACCAATATTACATCTCAACACTGATGGCAATCTACTAAACCTTTATCTAGGGTGAAACAAACATCTCAAAACTGGTATTGAGCACTGGCTATCAAATCTAACTTGTTAGATACTGTAACCGTCATTCATTAGAGTGCACTCTAATTAAAGCAAATGAAAGAGCAGGACGTAGTGACATTGTTACCTTGATGACCCAGAGCCAAATTATTTATAACTTCTCTGAAGTTTAACTTAATTGCTGTAGATATAATATGGAAGAAAAAAAAGAATATGGAAATTCTGAATGCCCTGCAGCACAAACTTTGGGATCTTTCTTTGTGTATGAAAATAATTTGGTATTCACATTAATATCATTGATTATAATTAATATATTTGGTATTTAAGTGGATTACACTTTATGTATGGTGCCGCCTTCATGGAAAAATGACATCTATGGTCTCCAAACAAATTAGCATCTTGTCACGTTTAATATTGTACAAGAGGTGTGCACATACCATCATCTCAATTACAGAGAGTAGTTGTGACAGATTTTAAATTCAATGAAATCTGGCCTTACCAGGATACATACAAAGTAGAGCAATGAGACACTCAGCAGGATCAGTCCTCAAAGCCATTTCAGATTTAAGTTTTGATTTGCAATACTAGCATTTTCATTAAAATGAAATAAAATTTAATCAACGCCACCTTTATAGGGGTCAAAATCTTATAACACTACGTTTTCTGTAGTTTGTACCCTATACAATAAGTCTACCTCAATTTATTGCATACTGCAGTGAAATTTTAGGAGCTCCTTCAGGTTGGTCATGAAACTCTAGACCAGCTGATTTTTTCCTGGTCTGGGATTTCATTAAGTAAGTTTTGCAGAGCTCTCATAGATAGCTAAATATGAATCTCTTACCAATAATATAAAATAGGAAAAGGAGGAGGAATGGTTACAGCTTGACATCCCAGTTCCAGAATCAGAAACGTGTTTATTTTAGGATTCCTATATAATTCAGGAGAATGCCAGTTTCAAATCAGCTTTAATGTACTCAATAAGAGCCAGTGTCACATACTTATATTTTTGGTGCTTTGTGGCACTATGGGATTATCTGAGACAGAATCACGTATGCCTTTTAATTATTTTAAATTGTCATAGTGGTGACTGTGGAGTAAAGAAATCTGCAGCATATGCAGCAGCAAATTTGAAGCCTTATGAAATACAAAAAGAAAACTTAACCAGCCTAGGTATTTCTGGTTATGTTCTCTCTATGCTGAGCTGCTGGGGAAGTAGCACATGCAGCAAGTCAATCTATGGATGGAGAATTCTACTAATTGGTAGAAGATTAGTTTTGGTCGTGATTTTTGGGCATTCTTCTAACACAGTTTGGAGTTCTCTACACCAGATGGCTAAACTATGTCTGAGCAGTTCTGCTGCACCCATACAACTGATTTTGAAGCACAGCTACATTTTGAGTATACATGAGCAAATGTACAAGTGCCACAAACTATTAGCACTACAAAATTATTTCAAAATGTATCTTTTAAATGTGTTTAAATTAACCCTTTAAATAAACCTAAAAGTGCATAGATGTGTACAAATCATCAAGAATTATCTTTTTCTTCCACATAGGGTGACCAGACAGCAAGCGCGAAACGTCAGGATAGGCGGGGTCGGGGGGACATAATAGAGTCTATATAAGAAAAAGACCCAAAAATTGGGACTGTCCTTATAAAATCTGGACACCTGGTCACTCAACTTCCACATAGAAAAGTAAACACATACACACACACACACAAAATACCTCTAAAGATATCATTATACTCTGGCTTCAATTTAAACACAAAGTTAGGAAAATTAGGCCAATAGGCTTTGTAATTAACCCACACACTACGGATTGCAGGGAGTATCAACAGTGGGTGGTTATTTCACATACCATATGTGCCGCAGTACCTAACTATTCTGAATCCCTTAATATACTAAACACAATGTGAAAGAGTGTGTAATGGAGTTCCAGCATTACATTTGAACTTACTTATGGTGCAAACATAAGTTCCGGAGGAGACAATTAAGAAAAAACAGTGACTGTCACCTGAGTTTTGCAACCTCGCTTCCATCTTTTTCTACCGAGTGTTTGTCACTCTACTCTCTAGGTCTTGTAAATGCACCCATCTCCCTCCTCCTTTCACCATTATCTCTCCCACGTTGTATTCTAGTACCACTTTTCCTCTCCAGTTCATGCATTTTATTCTTCTCTCAGCCCATACTGAATCTGCGGCCTATTAAAAGTGATTGGACTCCTAAATCCTGAGTAGCACCAGCAGAGTACCCATTAGAAACTGGGACTGTAATCACTTTCCCCTGGTATCAGTGCTCAGGCAGAGCAGAGCACCAGGAGATCACAAGGCAGGAACCATGCCATAGCCTGCTTTAGATAGGAAACAGGGATATGGAATTCCTAACATTCCTTCCACTCCTCAGTTTATGTCACACCTGCAACTGGTTGAACCTTAACTGTGAACAATATGTGTTGTTTATTCATCTCTTTATATGCTAGCAAATCCTTCTCAAACTGTTCCTCTTTGAATACATTCATTATATGTAGTCTTTGGCAGATTCATTTTAGATAGATAAAGAGATTATTTTGACAAATAATATTAATGATTAGTTTTAAGCATTTTTTTCTTGTTTTTATCAATTTAAATTTTCACAGTTGTGGGAAACTGTGAGGGTGGCCATACAATAATTGTTTAATGACCACAGATATTGAAATTCCAGAAGTTAAAGCTTTACAACCTTTAAAACAAATTCTAATCACAAAGTCAAAATATATAAAGTAAACATTATTAAATCAAACTCTAATGAGTTCTGATTCAGTATTTCTCTTAGATAGCCTAACCAAATATTTTGAACAGTATGGATAGAAATATTTTATCATTGTGTGGGAGTGCATAATGAAATTGATGTCTACTGACATTTATCAATAAAAAGCTAGTCCTTTCAATCTTAGTTATTTGTAAGACATTGCAAAATACCTTAGATTAATCGGGTTTTCAAACTGAAGAGTTTTGGGAGTATTTTTTAACTGTTTGCTTGTGCTCATCTCAATGGCTATCCTTTATTTGTAGTATTTGTTTGCTTGCCTATGTCACTTGGTATTATTTCTGCTCCCTAACTGAGCACTTTTAATAAGAAAAATAATATAGTAGATAACTGAGGAGGCTTAATATCAGAGAAGAAGATTGGATAGCACTGGACTGGTACTCTGGATATCTGGGTTTCCACCTCTGCTACAGACGCACTGTGTGACCATGAGCAAAGTACTGAATATGAGTTGTTCATTTGTAAAATAGGGATAACACTTCCTTTCTTTCACAATTTACTCTGTCTTGTCTGTGAGCTCTTCAGGGCAGGATATGTCACTTACTAAGTGTATGTACAGTTGTCACAATAAAATTGCTCCCCCCATGGGGTCCCCTGGGTAAGCACCAGCACTGTATATTGCTAATGCTTTGAAACGAACTAAAAAGGACTTTGGGGAGGGCTGAAGTGAGTGTGGAGTGAAAGATTCCTTTGTATGTTGTGAGAGGCCGAAGGGGGAGGAAGGGAGAAGAGAATTGGGTTAACTTGATGCCTCAGCTCAGTCCAAACATAAGACGTAGGCTCCAGTCCAAGGTCACGACACTTGAACAGACTCTATGCCACCAAGAAGCCTGCAGCCATATCTGTATCTTACCCAACCCTCAGCCAACCATGAGAAAAGCTGAACAAGACTGCAGGGGATTGCAAAAACTAGTGAGATGGTTAAGGCCAGCGAGAGGAAAAACAACAGTTTCACGTCCCTGAAGCTGGTGTGTTTTGGGAAAGTTGAGGAAGCCACAGAATGATGGTTTGGACTGGTACAAAGAGCACAGGGAACAGAGGTCCCTGGACAAAATGTCCCAGCAGAACCCAGGGCTTGGCCCTCCCGAGAGTTGAAGTAAGTCGGAGATCAACAGCGGACCCTGGATGACCTGTGCACAGGACATGACTCGTCCACCCTTCCCTGTCTTCTTCTGACATTATACCAGGCTTGGCCAGCCTTGGGTTGTGCATGTGTGAGTATGAAAATGGGTTAGGGCGCAAGCACTAACACTTTCTTTCTTCCCCTGAGTGACATGGGGAGCACCCAGCACTCACTGCTGTTATTTTATTAATAAAGCTTTAAAATTTAGTCACTTGGTGTGCTCCTTCATGTCCTCCCCTAATGATCCTCTGGCCTCAGCCTGATCACCTAGTGCTTATCACAAAGTGATCTGATCTTAAGTGGGGCTTTGAAGCACTACAGTAATAAAAATAATGAACTAACGATGCACTTCTGGTGCAAATTTTCAGACAAATAACCATTTATGCTAGAACATATAAATGTTTAAAAGATATTCAAACTGGATGTTATCTGAATACCCATGAATAGTATGACCCCGTGAATCCTAGCAAAGTGACCTCAGTGCTTTCATTTGCAAGATTTTAACTATTTGACCAGCCCTAGCCACCATATTAACGTTGCTTAAATGCAGATTTTTGTGTGCGTTGTGCTTTTATCTTTTTTCATGGAAGGCTTTTATTTCAAAATAGATTATAATGGTTCCAGAGGAACTCATACAATCTATCACAGCAATCTGCCTTCAGACTTTTACAGTCAGTGGGAGCAGGATCAAGTACCATATTCCCAAAGGCTAGTTGGATATTGCTTTGTTTTCATATGAAATTGGCTAAGTAGAGACATTAGTATTTGCAGATCACTTGGGCAAGTTGTACAGTGCTGGTCCCGTCAATGTCATTATTGGAACCATGCAAAATAATGACTTGGAAATTTGAAATATTGGAACTTTACCCTTTTAAAAAATGTCAGAGCTTCTAGGACAGATCCTCAGCTGGCATCACTTAGTATAGCTAAACTGAAGTGAAAGGAGCCACACCAATTTACAGCAGTCATGAGCTGGCCCTCCATAAGAATGCAGTATTTTCTATAAATTTCTTTGCTTCAGGGAAATTTTTCTCAAAGTTGTGTATAATAGATCAGACTCTTCAGTTGGTCTGCATTGTCTTAGCTATATTGAAGTAGCTGGAGCTATGCTGATTTATACCTGCTAAGGATCTGATCCAATTTCTTTTCCCATTATGTGGACATTTGTGTAAATATTAATGGAGCTTTGTGATGCATTTTAAAGACACAGCAGTTGTTTGGTTTTTGTCAAATGGTATGTATTTGGGGCAGCTGTTAGTCAGGTCCATCCTCTGTAGTCACACCAGCAGCTCCAGCAATACCCCATACATAGAATCATAAAAGATTAGGCTTGGAAGAGACCTCAGGAGGTCATCTAGTCCAACCCCCTCCTCAAAGGCAGACCAACCCCAGCTAAATCATCCCAAACAGGGCTTTGTCATATTTTATGGTGTTATCACACAAGCCCTTCTTATTCAGTGAGGTCAATTTATCTCTCTGAACTCTCTCGCCTTTTTGGGGAGGATATTTTTTCTGGGCTGCTTTCAGATGTTTTGGAGACAAAACATTTTCTGCACAGAGTGTCTTATTTTTAGAGCTGAAGAAAAACATGACAGCTTAATAATATGCTGGGACAGCAGAGACAAAAGCAAACTCAAAGAAGTACTGGAAAACAATTTAGTGATTATTTTCCCTTTCAGAGTTACAGCACACTTTGGAAGATGCTCACCTTCTGGAGGCTCCATACTCTTTCTGGCCTTTTCCTTGCTCTTTGAATCGAGAGTAATAACAGAAAACAGAGGATCTGCTGCTTTAAAGAACCCTCAAAACTTGAAGCCCTCTGTGTTTATACAGAACAGTGTGGCAGCACCAGCTTCCCTCAGAATTGCCCTCTCAAGGTATCTGAACCCTGACCTAGAAGGACCAGCTCTCAGATTCAGCCTCCTTTCTCATTTCCATAGCCTCCCTATTGCCTACAAGGATGTCAGGGACTGTTTGTGGATAGTCTGACTTAGTGGACAGAGCCCAGAGTAGTGTCAGGGTCATGGTCAGCAGTCATATCAAGAGTCAAAGCCAAAGTCAGAGTCAGAACTCATGCTAAGGGTCAAAGTCGAGTCATTACCCAGAGTTGTGGCAAAGAAGCAGGACCATGAATAGGGTGTGGTAACAAGAGCAAAAAGCAGGAACTAGTGAGGAGGCAGGATCTTGGTCTCAGTGGTCTGGTCAGCAATAGGCCTAGCAACTAGTTGTTTAGACAAGGGGGCAGACAGGACCATGAAGCTTTAGACTCAGTGGCATCCAATCAGCAGTCTGCAGCTAGTTACCTGACCATGAATCAGTGAGTGTAGCATCTGGCAGTGGGCTATTAGCAGCAGTTACCTCACCTGAGCATCTAATAGACGTGGAAAACAAGGCTGTTGCTCAACAGCCTTAAGGACCTGGGTTTGAAATCTGGGCCCCTGAAAAAGGGTGTCAATTGTAGTGGTGTTTTTAGTTATGTAGATAACTGTCCGGTTGGAAAGGGACTGGAATTGTGCACTCCACTCCACTAGGTAAGAAGTCTTGGTGACTGGTTCTAATCTGGCCCGATAGGAGTGCACTATATTCCCAACTCTTTGATCCATTCAGTCCCCTCAATGGACAACCTTAATCTCTAGATGTTAAAGCTGGCCATTGTGAAATATGCAGTAGGTACAACTTACATTGTTCAGAGCTTTTATACAGTTTACATTGAACATGAACCCGCAAATTCTGCCCCATCTCCTGTGGCTGTAGAAACGTTTGACAACATAATTATTGCAGTTCAGGAACAGGAAGCAAAGAAAAACTCACTCAGGGAGGCAATGGCAAGGAGATTTGGAGGTATGCCAGAGACAGAGCAGCTGCAAATACAGGGGGCAGACTAACCCAAAGGCCTGATGTTCCAGTAGCAGCTCTGAATCATGGTTTGGGGATTGGACAAACCCTCAGCAAGATCCCTAGCCTAGCCACTTGACCTACATGTTGGGGTCACTAGGACGCAGGGCCATCCTTAGCCATAGGCAGAACAGGCAGCCGCCAAGGGCACCACTAGGTATGGGGGCACCGCTCTGCGAGAGCCTGAACAGACAGGAAGCAGTGGAGCATGTAAAAGCAAGGCTGCTGGGTCTTAGAGAGAACTGAATGCAGCACAGTCTGAGGGAGGGGATTGGCTGCTGGTGTCTCTGGGAAGGGGTGGGGAAAGGAAATCACCTGTGAGTGTGACTCTTTCCCCTGGCGTAAGGTGAGGCAGGCTCTGCGGCTCTGGAAGTATCCTTTGTTGTCCCCCATAACGCCCATTCTTCTCCCCTCTGCCCCACAGAGCACCCCTCCATTTCTCCCTCTGCCCCACAGAGCACCTCTCTCTTCCCCCTCCCCTCCAACACGGCTGCGTTGGTGAGGTGCTGGGGGGGAGGGGAGGCTGGCTGGCTGCCTGCTCAGGAATGAAAGTGAAAGTAACTCACTTCCTTGGCAGGCAGCCAAGATTGGAATGGTTGCACAGGGCTGGGCTGGGGATAGCCAGATAGCATGTGCGAAAAATCAGGACAGGGGGTTGGGGTAGGGTGAACACATGTTCCACCTTTATAGGACCAGTCCCAGTTTTTGGGTCTTTTTCTTATATAGGCTCCTTTTACCCCCTCACCCCCATCCTGATTTTTCACACTTGCTGTCTGGTCACCCTAGATAGGAGTAATTAGTGCCTATATAAGACAAAGCCCCAAATATCAGGACTTGCCCTATAAAATCAGGACATCTGGATCTGATCACCCTAGCTGAGGAGCACATCTCACCCCTGGGCTGGCAGTGATCCATCTCATCCGGGGAGAGCTGCACAGGGCAGGATGAGCTGCTGTGGCTCCATGGGTGCCTCGTCCCTGAGATCAGATGCTGTGCTAACTTCACCATGGTCCATTGGGCTGGCGGCGGTGCCCATTGGCGTGTGATCGGACCTGAGGGTTTCCTGCTGCTGTTGCCACTCTGCACCCCAAGAGGTGGATTTTGGGGTCCTGCAGTTTTCCACCTATCTCCTCCTCTACTGCAGCTGTTGGACCAGCAGGCTAGGGGGTGAGCCAAGCATGAAATCAGTACTGTGTTGCCATTTAAAGTGTCATTTAACAACTTTGTTTGCCAAAAATGCTTGCTAACAATCCTGAATTCAATTTCAATATTTTTTTTAAATCAATATCTTAGCCAAAAACAGAAAATTATGTTGTTGACAATTATTTGTGACAATTTTGGTATGGGGAAGGGAGTGGACCAGTTGTCATCAGAGAAACAAAAAATGTTGACTGACTTTCCTATAACCCTATTACTGATAAATAGAGCCCTCCAACAACTGTAATATGCTCATCTCCTTACTAGTGTATAGAGCAGAGGTCGGCAACCTGTGGCATGCAAGCTGATTTTTGATGGCATGCAGCGGTGGGCTAAGCGGCTCAGCCCACCACTGCTCTGGGGTTCCAGCTGACGCCCCATTGGCACCCAGGGTCTTGGCCGCCGGACCCAGTCAGCACCCACTGCTGGCCTGGGTACCCCAAGGAACCCCAGGCTGGCAGCGGCTGAGCAGGCCGGAGGCTGAGACCCCAGCTGAGCCACTCAACCCACTGTCGGCCTGGGGTTCCATTCACTCAGCTGGCAGCGGGCTGAGCAGGACTAAATTCAACTAATTAGGAAAACAAGAGCAAATAATGACAAAGTGCAAGAGCCAGAGCAGTGAGCCCCAACCTTTTTCGTCTGGCGGGCGCCAGATGAAGGACTGTGGTGGCGGACAAACATCTGCCGAAATGATGCCGAATTTCGGCGGCATTTCGGCAGATGCTCGTCCTCCGGCCAGTACGTGGGTGCACTGAGAGGCACCTGCAGGCGCCGGGACTCCTGCGGGCACCACGTTGAGGACCCCGACCTAAAAAGCCTCCTGAAGCATGGTGATCATTTTGATTTAAATGCACTTGAACTGTACGAAAAATTGAGTTGTTGCCACATGCAAAATCGATGATGGACATTGTACAGTTTATTCATACCAGCAAACTTGTTGACATATATCCTAATGTGTACATTGCCACTCATATTCTACTAACAATTCCTGTAACAGTAGCATCAGGAGAACGGAGTTTTTCAAAACTAAAGCTCGTTAAAAACTATCTCCGCTCTACAATGAGTCAGGAACACTTGACTGGTCTTACTATTCTTGCAATCGAACAAGACATCACTTTGTCTTTGTCATACGATGACGTTATTACTGATTTTGCAGCCAAAAAAGCCAGAAAGATTGCTTGTAATTAAAAACTAATCCTTGTTTCAATACCTCTTCATAGAAATTTCCAATAAAATGTTGACAAATTTTAAAAAATGATATTATTTGCATCATTCTGTCAAATCAGAATTTCTTCTATAGTGCTACTTCTTTAGTGCTAGTCCATCAGCATTACAGTGTGCTTAATTAAGTTAAACTGGTTTTAATAACATGCATGGTGCAAGTTTTCAAGTACTGTAAGCTTATGTTTGCGTTGCTAAGAGCAAGACAGACACAGGGGCACCAGTTTAATAATCTCGCCTAGGGCACCATAAATCTTAAGGACGGCCCTGCTAGGAGGACATGAAAACTTCTTAAAGGCAAAACCATGCAAATCCACAGGTACAGATTAGCCCTCCACTATCTAATCACATTGAAGCACTATTATCTACCTCAGTGGTTCTCAAACTGTGGGTTGGGATCCCAAAGTGTGTCACAATTCCATTTTAATGGGATCATCAGGGCCAGTCTTTGACTTGCTGGAGCCCAGGCTGAAGCCAAAGCCCGAGCCCCGCCACCCAGGGCTGAAGCTGAAGCATCAGAGTTTCAGCCTGGGGTGATGGGGTTCAGGTTCTTCCTTCCTTCCCCTCTCCCAACCCCCACCCCCCCGGTCATATAGTATTTTTTGTTGTCAGAAGGGGGTCACAGTACAATGAAATTTGAGAACCACTGATCAACCTATACCCTGTTGTGTCCACATTTAGGACGATTTTATCCTTAATTGTAATTTTTCATGCTTGTGGGATTAAACCCCAGAAAACCCTGTTATGACTTTGTGTGTGTATTATTATGGGTTATATGAGGTTACTGGTGCTATTAATATTTATATTGTAATCATTACTAACAGCAGTTTAGTGGCAGTGCACCATGCTGTTATGTGTGGGATGAGTTTGAGACTCAAGGTCAGTCCCTCATTTCCTGGGCCTGCTAGAGCTGGGAGTGCTGAATCATGTTGGTTACTCTCTGCTAAATCTTTTTCATCTCAGCAATGTCCTTTTTATAGAAGTCCGCTAACATTGCACACTGTCCTCCACATGGCCTCACTAATGCCTCAGAGTTTGTGCCAACCTAACTCTGGTCAGTTTATTTTGTAAATGTTTTCCCACATGTATCCTAGCATATTTTTTCCACAATAATTCTCAAGTGGTCTTAAATTTCTCTCACACATGGATACAACCTTCCCAATCGTTCCCCAAATTTGTATGCAGCCCTTTGATTTCCTACAAGCTATGTATATTGCTTAGTTTAAATTCCAGTATATGTCAATGTGCTCAAAAAAGTAAAAAGCATTTATACACTCAGCTGCCTACTCTACATTCATCTGTTTGTCCCCATTTCTTTTTTAATTTAATGTTGTCAGAAAATTTAGTCACTTTCAAAATTATATACTGTACAAGGTTGCATGTATCCAAAACAGACACGATCTTAGTGATTGAATGAGAGACTTTCAGCTGACAGCTCAGAACACATCCTCCAGGCTTGTTCTTGAGCTACAGAAACCTACAAGATGTACATAAGCCCAGCCACTGAATGGAAATTTTTGCTTATTAGTTGTCTGTTTTAATATCTGATCACTAGTAGGCATGCATATCCCATTTATTGGGCAAATCATGTTACTCCTGAAGAAAAATGAGTGAATAATTTTAAGCTAAAAACATTCTCTGTGTATTCAGCCTCCTTTTAAGCTCTGGAATGTCCATGAGTATATATCGATTTCCTGAAAGGGATCCATTATTTATATTTATTCAACACTCATGGTGTGTGTGTGTGAGTGTGGTATAGATATTTAAACATTTTCCTAGAAGAAAAATAGGTTCTGTAAAATGTATTAGTCGGAAGTAGAGCTAAAATTTAATTTTTGAACATCAGATTCACACCTAGTAATTGTATGTGTGCGCGCGCGCGCGTGCACGAAAGTACATGAACATGGGTGCAAAGGTTAGAATCTTGTTTAGCTTATTTCATTGTCTCTGTGCCAGGACTCTGGTGAGAGGTAGAGAAAGGTCTGTCTAGACGTGCTGTGGATACTCAGACATGTAACTGAGCATTCAAGTGTGCAAGCTTAAAGTCAGTCTTCCACAAGCATTCAGACAAACAAGATCTTGAAAGAATGTTCATAAAACAGAATCAAAGGGGAAGCTATGAACAAAGCAAATGCAGTTACATTCTATTGAATCCTTGTAAAAAAAAAATTGTGTGGTATCCACCCAGCTCTACTTCTCCTCTGTGTCACAAAAATGTTATTGATATCCTTTGTTTCTTGTGCTACTTTTAAATTTAAGCCAATTTTACTGTTTTCTCTTACCGTACAGCACTCCATGCTTTGGTGTTATGTTAAATATGTTGTTATATGATACCATATAAGATTTTTGCTTGAATTCCAGACTACTTATGTGAACTCTTATATGCCTATATCTGCTGTGCCCAGCAACTCAGTAAGCTGGACATGTGCGTTTTGTAATCTTGCCTCTATCAAGGTTTCCAATAGTTTTCCATTCCATAACAGAATTCAAGGCAATAAGTCTATAGTTCCCTTGATACTTATTTAAAATATGGTGACTACAGTATCAAAATATCCTTTCCATTTCCCTGGCTGCTGCTTCCAGAATTCTGCAATGCAGTTCATTTAAGCCTGCAGTTTCTCAATTTTTAATAAATCACATTGCTTTAATATTTTCTTCAGTGCAGTAGTAAAGCCTTTTAACCTTTCAACACTCCACCACCGTCCTCCTAGGTTTCCAGGATTATGTCTACCACTTTGTGAACAATGAGGTTAAAAAAACCATTCAGATCTGCAGCGCTTGAGTACATGTTAGTAACGCTAAACTCTAGACTCTTATTTCCTTTTATATTTCACTTCTAGGGGATCTCCAAAAAATACATTATTTCCACATTTAACTCCCTTCTCCCACATTCTGTATTAGGCTGTTCCACCCAAAAATGATATCTGGGTGAGAGTACCACTGGATCCAAACAGTGCAGAGATGATCAGGAAAGCAATTCACGGTATTCTTAGCCCGAGGTTCAAGAGAAAAGGCTCTTAAATAGAGATTACCTGCAGTGCCCTGCAGTATTGGTAAGGTAACCCAAACTATTTATTTCAATTTAGTTCTAAGTTCAGAGAAATTGTGATCATTTTTCACTGGTCCCTCCTTACATTCATGTCAGTGTCACGTCTCCCATAAATCCAAACTTAGCATTATTCCCTTGCTTGTTGATCTTTGAATGCAAATTGATTTAAAATATAACATTTGTACCAGTACTATAAACAGAGGACACAGTCCCTGAATGCAGAGTGGGAACAAACCTATCTATCTGCTACCTTTTCTCTGATGGGCTCCTGTACCCTACAGCCAGCTGCAATAGCTCTCAAAATGCTGATGCAACAACCAGGAATTGCATACATGTAGCAGTGATCCAACTACACTTTCTCCCCTCATTGTGCATTCTACCGTGGGGACTGCCTGGGGAAGGTGATGCTACTGGAAGATCCCTTTATATCAGGAGAATCATTACACGGTCAATTAGTTTATGTTAAGTCTCTTTGCTTCCAGAGTGGTGCAAAACAGAGGTACCAAGGGACAACTTTGGCTCATCAGTTGTTCAGCCTCCATGTAATACCTTTCAAGTGTTTTGACACAAAATGGTGAGTTTAAGACTACCCTGAAGATAGCCCCAGTAGTCTTAAAAAACCTTGGCTTTTTAATAATTTGCCTCTACCTTAATGTTACTTTAACATAGCCCTCTTGTAGCATGTCCACTTTTATGACTCTTCATGTTTTATGACTTGCAATGATTAAAAATATGGACTGCAGGGGAAAACATTTTTATTAGTGTGTCTACTCTTCTCCATCATTCTGAGCAGAAATATCCTAAGGAAGAAAAAGAAAAGACAGGGGAGGGATGTGAGAAGAACTCAGAAAGGATGCAGAATATACAGTATATAGTTATCCTCCATAACTGGGCAATTTTGCTTACTCATATGTAAACAGTGCATATTACTTCATCACATTTCTATAAAGGAGAAACAGAGGCATCTTTTTATCAGAGAAAAATGGTTTCTGTAGTCACCTGTCAGATCCTGCTAATTATCATAAACTGGAGGAGGACGAAAAATATGCTGAGCTAATAAGAGTTGACATGATGTACTGCAGCGTTTAACTAGGAACCTGAAAACATAACACACACACACACACACACATTAATCAGGTACCCAGACCTATGACTCTAGGAAGGGTATTTGGTACCTATAAACATTTTTGACTGATATAAGTTCCAGTGTGATATTAGGTACCAAAATCTTTATTAAAAATGACTGCCTGTCATTTCGTCAGATTTATATTCAATGTTAAGCATTGCCCATCGTAGTAGGATGAGGTACTGATGATTAAAAGGAATGCAAAAATGCATGTAGAATCATAGGAACTGGCAATGGAAAATGTCAGTCTAACCCCCTGCCATGCAGGATTTTTCCCTATAGTATGTGTGGTGGATTTCTTTTTCTGGGGCCGGGGCGGGGTGTCTCCTCCTAGAGAGCCTTTGGTAGCCATCAACATTTTGGATAAGCAGTGGCAACTGTACTTTAGTGTCCATACCTGGCATAAAGGTATTTTAATTCAATACATATGGCTTTTCAGGGGAAGAGAAGGGGCAAGGAAGATGGGATTTAAGATTAGTTAAAGCCTATCACAGAAAAATAGCCAGAATGAGCATGTCCATCCTGATTACATTAGTAATGCCTTCTCCAATACTAGACTAGATGCTGCTCTCTCCATCACCTAGACACAATGATTCCTATTTGGCATCAAATTCCTCAGCTTTCCCCACTATTTGTTGGCAGGGTAGCATTCTAGTGCTGAGAGCTACAACTGAGTGAGAGTGAGGATTTTGGGGTGCAGCCTCTGTAAATGGAATAAGCTACATTGGTCAATAATTCATGAGTAAGTATTTCCCAGGGTTACTATACAGTGGTTTCCAAGGTCTGGTCTTCATAAACTTAGTTAGGTCAACCTATGTCCCTTAGGGGTGTGAAAAATTCTTACCCCAGAGAAATGCAGTTAAGCCTGCCTAAGCCATAGAATCATAGAATTGTAGGACTGGAAGGGACCTTGAGAGATCTTCTAGTCCAGTCCCCTGCACTCATGGCAGTACTACGTATTATCTAGACCAGTGGTTCTCAAAGCCAGTCCGCTGCTTGTTCAGGGAAAGCCCCTGGAGGGCCATGCCAGTTTGTTTACCTGCCACGTCTGCAGGTCCAGCCGATCGTGGCTCCCACTGGAAGGACCGGCGCTAGGGGGTTGAGCGCCCTAGGCGGACGGGAATTTCGCCACCCCGCGCACTGGTCCCGCGGCTCCGGTGGAGCTGCCGCAGTGGTGCCTGCAGAGGGTCCGGTGCTCTGTGGCTCCGGTGGAGCTGCAGCAGTCGTGCTTGCGGGAGGTCCACTAGAGCCGCGGGAGCAGCCGACCTTCCTCAGACACCACTGCGGCAGCTCCACTGGAGCTGCGGACCAGTGGACCCTCTGCAGGCACCACTGCGGCAACTCCATCGGAGCCGCCTGCAGCCTCCTCCGGCAAAACAGCACCCACCATTTATTCTGGCACCCTAGGTGATTGCCTAGGCTGCCTAAATGGTAGCGCCGGCCCTGCCCACTGGCCACGGTTCACTGCTTCAGGCCATAGGAGCTGCGGGAAGGGCAGCCAGCACTGCTTCCCACAGCCCTCATTGGCCTGGAGCGACAAACACAGTGGACAGAATACCAATGACTTCAATAGGTCTCAGATCAAGCTTGAAATGGACACATACACCATCTGGTTTTAACACTTGGATATCCACAGGGCTCTGAAGTGAGCATGTGTACAACAGCTTCTACTTAGCTCTGTCCCTTCCTGCACCCTTGAAACCTCACAGTTACCCAGAATAAAATTGTGGTAGAATTATTATGGATTTAAATACTGGCTCTGCTCACCATTCCATACCCACTGTATTTGAGGCTTTTCTACATCTGAACAAAAGGGAACACAGAACACTTGATAAGTGAGTGAAGGTTGCCAGCATTAGTGGTAGCAGAAATCAGAATGCAAATATATTTGTAACATCATTGTAGATCATATTGATGTTTCAAAACTCTCACTCTGGTACACTTTGGGAACTTTCCCTGATCCGATCAGAATCTGTATGTTATTTGTAAATTTTAAAATCTTCTCTGTTGTGATTTATTTTTCTGTGTGCAACATGTTTCCATAGTATAAACAATTATTATGCTACAGGATTCATCCTGTCAAGTGGATTGAAATCTATTCACCCTTCTCCCCACCTTGTTAGCAAAGGGTTATTATTAATTATTCTTATTATCATCATTTATGATGTCAACACTGCATTAGGTCCTTTATTCAATTTGCCCCAGCTGTTGACATTCTATTGTTCCCCTATATAAATTAACATAAAATTCCTATGACTTTGCCATGTATCAGTGCACTTAAGCAAGCTTTAGTGTGTTTCCATGGGAGTTTCTTAGCAGTCAGACACAGAACTGAATTCCTGGGTCCAGAGAATAAATGCATAAAGGAAGTTAAGGTAGAAAGAAATGCCAAAATCTAATCAATGCTTACCAACTTTCATATAGAATCTATAGACCCTTACTTCAAATATATTTTACACTGACACTGTAATTGACTTCATTAGTTTTGAAAATTGTCACAGCAAGTCAGACAGGCTGACTGCCTGGCTCCTGCAGTTAGAAAATAACATTAGAAAATGCTAATTGCTAAATGAAATTTTGAGCTACAATTTATTTCTATATAGTGATTTTGGTTAAACACACAAAAAGACTTCAGTAGACTGCTAACATAGAAGTTTGGAAAGAATGAAAGCTCACTAACATCTCAAATTGTTACCAAACTAGATTGGGGAGATCAGGCCCATTTTATATATGATAAGTTTTTAAGATGAACAATAAGGTTCCCTAGTCATCAAAATATCGAAATGCAAAAGCTAAACTGATCAAAGCCACATTAACTCAGCCATGTTGCTATATGTTTAATGACATATTTTATGATAAATATAATTATTTACTAATTGCTTATTTAACATGTACTATAAAACAAGCAGCAAGTGCAACATGGCTGAGCAAATATTGCTAGTGGAGCTGCTTTCTTTATTTGTATTCCAGTGGTACATAGAGATCCCACTGTTCTCCATACTGTATGAATAGGAGACTATCTGTGCCCTAATGTTGCTATCAGCTAGTGTGAAGCCTTAAAAGGATTAAATCAGAAAGGGATAAACCTACTGTATATCATTGAATACCCACCTGCAAATCACCAGATAAAGCTTTGCCATTCACCAGGTTTATGTCACTAAAGCAACAAATTCACCACAACAAGCAAAAGGCCTCCAGGAGACAGTTTGTCACCTGGCTTCTGACATGAGGCAAAACGCTACATTAGCCAAGTTAAACTTTGATGCTGCAAATCTTAAAAACAGAGGCTGTTTGGAGAGATGTCCTAGACATCTGCTTCTTGTTCCAACTGCAAATGCTGTGACAGCATCACTAATAGTGTTGAGCATTTCTGATAGAAGTCTTAGCTAGAAACTAGTATCCAAAAGAAATCTATAGAGCAGCACCATAAAATGGTTGAGTTCCAGAAATGGATGAAGGTTTGGGGAGGGAGATCACTGATCCCTAGTCCTTTCTTACATAAACAGGTGAAGTAGCAGCTATAAATAAATGGCATCCCAAACTCCAAGATCATGAGAGTCCATAGGAAAGAGCCAACTGAATAGACAATTTCCCATCCTTCAGGCCCCCTTTTAATTTAGCAGCAAAGCTGCTGCTGGAGATGTGCTGCCATCAGATGTGTCCCCATGGAACTGCTCAGGAGCATTCACGGAGGTGATCCAGAGGGAGATTTACAGAGATGCAGACAATATTAACTTCCGCTTAGATTTCCAACCAGTCTGCAGGGGATGACACCACGTAAAGCTATCAGTTTCCCAGTTCCTCTCTAGCCCTGCCATAAAGGACTCCAACTTTGCAGTGTCCCAATGAAGGGGCATCCACAAACCATGAACAGAAGGGGGTTAGGAAACACTGCTGTGGAGAAAGCACTTCCCCTTCCATACTAATGGGGGACCCACCCATAGAGGGTTAGCTTTACACATGAACCTGGATGCAATGCTCCAGCTCAGTTATGGCTCAGGATGTATTTAGAAAGCAGGATGTATTTAGAAAGTAGACTGTAACTGCCACCACACACCTGTGGAACTTCTGCATTGTATAAGGTAAATTAACAATTTGCAACTAAATGACATAATGTCTTTAAAAATACCAAGGAGTGGAATAACGATGTGCCACCAACCAAAACCACTCCCATTTTGCATGCTTTTTAACATCTGCACATCAATGCTTATCAGCCAAAGATCTCAAAGCACCATGACCCTATGACACTATATGGATATTAATGAAGCACCACAACAATCCTACAAGACAGGTATTAGGTCAATTTCCACCTCCTGTATCTTCACTAGGTAGCAGCAGTAAACACCATTTTTCTGTACATGCTATAGCTGTTTTCCTTTTTTTAAGGAATACTGGAGTTAAAATTGTTCCCTTTGCATATTGTAAACAATATCTGAAATGAATCCATCCTTGGAATCCACTTTGCCAGTTGTATTGAACTTTAGGCCTGCTACAAAGCCTATTGGGGCAAGCATTTGGGGTGGAAGTGTTTGTCTGGGGGAAAAAAAATAGAGGTTTTGTTTGCAGGTGATTAGGGTTTTCTCATTGGCACCTTTGTGAGGGAGTACGGTTGTTGATTTGCTACCACTCTCTGTGTCTTTGTTGGATTGCATTTAATTATATATCAAGGGAACTGCTAGCTTGGGACAGGCACTCTTGTTTGTGTTGGAATCAAAAATAAAGTCAAAGATAGGCCATGTATTAAGTGTTGATAACTGATGGGAATTTAAGAGTCATTGTATCATTTTGTGAGATTTCTAATTAAATTCAACCTTACCACAAGTCACTAATTGTAGTCTGGATTTTTCAACCAGGTCTGTAATGGTATCCTTTCATCTCCCAATAACAGTATTAATGCATATTACTACTTTACATAACAATTGTAAGCAGTCTGAATGAGCTCTCCCTTGACATCTAGCAGTGAGATGTAGAAAAGGACTTCAGGAGCTGATCTCATTTGCATGGGTACACCCACCCTGCCTAGGTGCTCAGCACAATGGGTTGCTTGCCCAACTGGTCATATTTGGCTGGTGTGGAATCCTCAGTCTCCTTGTTATTGGGGCAGGAGTAATAAAGCGTTGTTGTGTTTGTTGTACAAATCAAGGGCAGCAGAACTGTACTTGACATTTCCTCATCGAGGGACTCATCCTCAACTAATCAGCACTCAGTAGGCAGGGGTCATGGGTTCCAAAGACCAATGAGTTGACAGAGGATGGGGACAGGTACTGGCACCTGATGTTGTGGGTCTTGCCTAAGGACCCCAAATAGCATTTGACCCTGTCTCTCTCCATTGTGTAATAACAAAGCTAATTTAGACTCAATTGAGAGTCTTATTCAAAGCTGCAGAGCTGAAATCACTGATACCTAGGTCTAAATATTAAACCTGCTTTGTGACAGTGGCTCTGATGCAAGAGATCACCCAGTGTGCATTAGCAGTGAGGCTCCCCTACTAACAACTCAAATCACTGAGAGCTGTGTTAAGTGGGGGGGGCCCTGAAGACATCTTGACATGGCCAGCAGGGCAGCTAGTGGGGAGGTGTGGTAAGCTGCCATCAGGGCCCCGCAGAGAAGGGCAGCAAGTGAGTGGCCAAGCAGAGGAGCAAATGATGCTTCCTTACCCCCTTGCCTCCGTCCACCCAGGAAGTGAACTCTGCAGATTCATCTCTGAACTCTGGGTCTGCAGTGTCCAAGGACAGTGACCATGAGAGGGGTGCAGAGAAGGGATGGGCGTGTTAAAGAGACTTTGGGGTTACTGGACTTAAGAGGGGAAAAGGAGGGGAAAAGGGGAAAAGGATGCTGCCAAACTTACTTCATAGTAGGTCTTCTGATCATGGTTTATGTTTATAAACCCTGTTTGCGGTGTTTCCCCAAATTAATGCCACATTATTTCCCTCCTTTTATTAAAAGCTTTTTGCTACACTCAGACTCTGTGCTTGCAATAGGGGAAGTATTACCTCTTAGACCAGGGTTTCTCAAACAGGGGTCACCGCTTGTGTAGGGAAAGCCCCTGGCAGGCCAGGCCGGTCTGTTTACCTGCCCCGTCTGCAGGTCAGGCTGATTGCGGCTCCCACTGGCAGATCATTGCTCCAGGCCAATGGGAGCTGCTGGAAGCGGAGGCCAGTGTAGATTAGCCCTAAATACGAGTCAACAGTGTAATACTGTTGCAAAAAAGTGAACATCATTCTGGGAGCCAGAAATCGGCCGGACCTGCAGACAGGGCAGGTAAACACATCGGCCCGGCTCGCCAGGGGCTTTCCTTACACAAGCGGCGATCCCTGTTTGAGAAACCCTGACTTAACCTAAAGTACAGCAACAAGTTACCAGAGTAGAGCAAACCAGTCTCACTGTCTCTGAAAGAGATCACCGCTAACATGTAATGCTTGTAGAATGGCTTTAGAGCAAGCAGAGCACTAAGCAATTGTCTTGACATTTTATAATAAGCAGTAACTGCATTCCTTTGACATGGAGAAGAGGTTGTGTCCCTATCACTAGTTTGCATTCCTTTCTGTCTCCATCCTCAAAAAATGACCTCAAGGCTACCACTTTATTAAGTCTGAAATCTGCAGTTGCAATTTGTTTTGCAAATAGTCTCCCTTGTCTAGACCTCAAGGCTCCTGGCTTAAAGGTACAGCATGTTATGGAGAGCAATAGTTTTTTGTTTTTTTTCTTTTGCCACTCACTGCAAAATTTCAAGTTTGTCTTTATTTTATGCCTAAAGCTTCTAGTTAAAAAGAAAAAAAGAATAAAAATAGCATTTAGTTACAAGATTACATCTAGCACTGAGAGGAGGGTGTTTTTTTCAGAGAAATAAAATGTGCATTAAAAATGTGAAATTAAAATGCTAAAAAATTAACAAATTCTAAAAAATAACTAGGTTTCTCGGGATCTCAGTGAATGGGATTTAGCCTCCTCCCCCAACCCCCAGCAAACATCTTCAGCTTCAGAAGCATTTGACTCCTAGGAGCATGTAAACAGTTGGAATGGTGTGGTTGCATTGAATTTCTAAACCTACATCTAAGATGCTTCAATGGAATTAAACAAGTAATGAGGAATACATTAAGAACAAATTCTGCTGGTAGATAATAGCACAGTTCAGTCAATAGTAACAATCCCAGTAAGCTTTCAGGGGCTATTATCCTCATTTCAGCATTTCATTTGTTGTTTTATCCCCTCTGTAAAGTACAAATTCTTGGATGTAGGCTATTTTTTTTTCTATCACAGATTTTGCTTGAACTTAAGTGTTACCACAAGTTAATGGATAATCCCCCTTCTTAGCTATCATAGATCACAAAGTTTTTACCACAGATGGTTATTCATTGTGATAGAAATGCAGTAATTAGAATTTACATTTCCTGCCTTGATCACATGGTCAACCAAGGTGAGTAAGATAATATATTTTCTGGACTAACTTCAGTTGGTGAAAGAGCTCAGCTGTCAAGTTTACACTGAGCTCTTCTTCAGGTGACATCTCATTCAGTCTACTAGCTGTATGTTTTCAATATAGCTATGCATTGTCTGCTTCCATGCCCATCAGTTGGGTGCTACAGGATTCTGTTTTAAAAGGCAAGGTACAAAACATCAAATCACTTTTACCAAAGCATGGGGAAATAAAGACACAGATTATTGCATGGATTTTCACATTACAATTACCATGAAGCAAAATCGATAACATTAGTAAAACAAATCTAGTTACTGAAATGGACGCTTGCAGTATGTATTCTTGTAACTAGAACTAGCTGTTCTCTTTTGCTTTGCCATTCAACTTCACAAACTGAAGTGAACTGAATAAATGAATCTTCTGTTCTGACTTCATACAACTGGTTTACCCAGGAGCTAGCCTTCCATCCAGCCCCAGCACTGCCCTCAATGGACATGACTTTACTCAAGGAAGCAAGGCTTTGGGTGCCAGGCTTGTCAAAGAGTTATTGACTTTTCCTATTTGCCTGGCATAACTTAGGGAAATAAAAGAGATCATTTTGTTTTCCTCTGTTGCAGTGAATGACAAAATATAGCGGCCATTTTTCAAACATTAGCACCTTAATAAGACATTCAAGCCCTGCACACCATACATATGTAAAATAAGCATACAAGAGTCTAAGTACTAATTTGGGCTATTAAAGTGTTATTATTGGAATACTGAGTTCACATGAGCAATGGGTTTTAGAACACAAAGTTGCACTGAATCAAATACCCCTGAAGTTTGGGGAGAGGGAAGGAGTGGGAGGGGAGCAAAGTGTTTGGCTCTCGCACTTTGGTTCAGCTCCATCTCTGTGAACAACAAAGTAGAGGGAAATACAGAAATCCAACAACATTCTAAAGAGAAAATTCCAAACCATACGGCAGAGTTATTCCCCAAATCAGATATACATAGCATTCCATGCTGCTGCTGCTGCTTTCACACCTTAAGTCCCCTTTCTGTAAGAGGGTGACATATTCATGATCCTCATTGAGCTTTTGTTCACTTTAAATACTTGAGAAACTAGCCTGCACATTTATGTTCAGGTGCCTGCCCAGATTTTCAGTCATTTGATTGCATTGTAGTTGGAGAGACAGACCTGCTGCTCCATTCTTCATGGTGATACCATGAAAAGGTGTCAGCAACAGGGAAAGATAGGGAGAAGTCTGCACATTCCCATGTTTAGAAATGCATCAGAGCTACAACTTTCAAGAAGAAATGCCCTGAGCTTTCCTGCTGCAGCCACCACCCCCTCCCGGTGGATCACAGCGTTACTTTCAATCTGAGGATCCAGACATTTGTTACCTAGGTGTGCAAGGTTAATTTTAACTGGCAGTGCCCAACCAGAGTGACCAGTGAGGAGAAAAGAGCGCACAGGAACTCTGCCCCTCCCTTCACCCCATGTTGCCTTATTAATACTAATTGTGAGCAACAATAGTTGACATAGTGCAACTGTACCTGTGCCAGTGCAGGCCTTTCATTTCTTGCCCTCCATTTGAATCCAGTTCTCACTAAAGCATGTCAAAGGGGCCCAGAACCAGTGCTTTTGGACCTGGGATTTTAGAAAAATGAGCAATTAGATTTTGTTTTCTTTAAGAAAAGGAGTGAGTGCAGCTTACTTGCTAGCAGTGCCTCTGGTTAGGTTCCATTCCTTTCATTCACCTCCAAAGATTATTTAAAATAAAACAAGGATGATATTTTTTAAGTGCTCTGACTATAATCTAGGCTCCAACTGAGAAGCTTTACAAACACTGATAAGCCACATATTCAAACCTAATATTTTTGTCTATTTTTTCTCTTTCACATAGAATATTGTTTTTCTTCTATTTATTGTACAGACAAAAAGCTTTATTCACCAGCTCCTCCTCCTGCTGCCCATCAGAGCAGTGACATCATCATAATGGCAGTGATCATAATCCGTTACCCGGCAACAATTGTGATGACACAGACCAAAGATAAACGGTAATTGCACAGAAGAGGAAATTGTGGATGGGACGGGGAGGAGGTCTTGTTTAGACACCACAGCAGGGTACTCCCCAGTGAGCACTAATGGAAAGCAGCATAGAGGAAAGAAATATGAAAAGTATATTCAATTTGTGTTCCAAAGAGATTCTAGTAATTAACCCTGAAGTTGCGAGTACAAATTTCAACCTTCTATTTGAAGTGATTTACTCAAAATATGTATTTAATTTTATTCTTTTCCTATCAACGTACATAGTAACAATCTACTGTTACATTTTAATAAGCATAATTATCATGGACTCATAGACAGGATCTGAAAGCTAAGCTCTTTGGGGATGGTTAAGTCTCTGATATGTATTTTCCAGTAACTGGCATAGTGGGGCTCTAATCCCTGACTGGGGCTACCATGATACTACATATACATTCATAGAAATAGCCAAATCCTGCCCTGGGAGTGTGAGAGAAGTAGGAAGCTTCTCCCCTCCTTCTCCCAAATGCTGCCAATCAGCAGCACAGCACTGAGAAGCACCTCAACAAAGCTCCTCAGCTACCTGCTGACCCCAATGACCATAAAGGGTATGATTAGCTTCTCCATCACCCCACTGTCTAATCAGCACAAGTTCTGTAGTCAACAGCACATGTTAACCAGGCTGCACACTGCAGTTTTTCACTATAGAAGCTAAGTTTGTCCAACAGCATGTGTTCCCAGCCCACCTAAAGTCATTCTGCTTTGCACCAACAAGATGGACCAAGGACCAAAAGCATGGTAATTACTATCTGCCCCTTATGCACCTTCCACAAGCAAGGACAACATATCACCCACCCTCTACTGTGAAAATAAACCCACAAAACATAACACAAGCCAGAAATTCAGCCAATAATTACATGAAGATCAAAATGTGCTTTTACATCAATGGTGTTTTGTCTGCTATTTATCCCCACCCCAGTTTGCAGCAAAGCTACTAGCAAAAGGTTGTATTTGTCTGTCTTAGCAAGCAGATCAGGGATGGTGGGTATTGGGGAAGATTTCACAGAGAGCATCCATAAATGACTATGGCAGCCCAGTGGTTAAGGAAGCCTTGTGCATTACCTTGGTACAGTACCTTAAACCTGACAACCCATATTCAAATGTATCGTTAGTTTTGAAGAGTGCATTTACCTTTAAGTATTTACTTTGTCTCCATGTATTAATTATACATTTTGCATTGATTCTACAGCTTTTATCTTTGTAACTGAGACCTTTGCAACTGTGATTATAAAGGCAGCACAACAGCTTCTAAGTTTTCTGGCACTAAGTACCATTAAAAGCCATTTTATGTCTCTCCGGTCATTAGAACCTTGGTATCACTGAGGCACAGAACAGAACTCTTTACCTACTACCTGGGGATAAGTGCTGCCATTATGTTGGAGATTAATGGAGTAGGCAGAGAGGCCAAGCACAACTTAGTCTTGTGTTATATTTGACCTTGTGATCATTTAGCACTGGACTGGGAGCAGACCACAGCTGTCAACTTTTTCTTTCCCTAACAAACAGAAAAAGCAGACAAGCTAAAGCTATACCCTCTTCCTCAAGCAAGAGAGATTTTTGGAAGTAGGTTAAAAAAGTTAGGAAAGGTGAACAAGCTAGAGAAAAAAAAGACTTCTCAGCATGAGAGAAGTTAGTTCTGCATAGAGAAATGAAAATGTATATAATAATAATATGATACCGAGGGTTTTATTCAACAGGCTACACTTGAAACTTCAAAGCGCCGCCCTGGCTGTATCTTGCAGCGCTCAAGGGGGTGTTTTTTTCACACCCCTGAGAGAGAAAGTTGCAGCGCTGTAAAGCGCCAGTGTAGCCAAGGCCAGTGTTTTCTCAAATAAGTTGTTTTGGCACAACTTCACAGAACTATCCATCAGAGATTGTAGTGACAGATGAAAATGATATGAACACTCTTAAAGACAGTGTGCTTTGAATGTAAGGCATCCTGACTGCAGGTTTTATAACACAGTGAGAAGAAAATAGGACTACTCTAGCTAAAATTAAAGATATGTATTTTTGTTTATTTCTTATATGGTTCAGTGCTTTACAGATCCAAAGCCTAGACACAAGGAGATTGCAACTTCAACCAAATGGACAGGATTCAACAATTAAGGCACAAGAGTGGGAGCAGACCAAGGGACTTAGATGCCCCATATTTCAACTGTAATAATTTGGGACCCATTACTACAAGACTCTCAGCATGCCTGACTGCCACTGAAATGCACTGCAGGAGATACTCAACATTTTACAGGGTTTGGGGCCCTGGGAATGGAAAGTCTGGGGAGAAGGAAAGTGGGTTTTAAGGAAAAATTCAATGGAGGGGAGTAAAGAGGTTTGGCAGTAGGAAGAGGGAGGCTATGCTAAATTAAAGGGATAGCATCAAAACAAACAAGAGGTAGAGCCTGAGAAATGGACAAAAGTTGGAAAAATTTCAGGAGGATTAGGCAGGGCACAGGTTTCTATATACACAGTATGAGAGAGAGCTAGGCACATTCTGCAGTCTTTTCTTAGTCTTTACTCGGTCAAAACTCCCATTGACTTCAGATTCATGTACCCAAATAGATACAAGAAAAGAAAATAGGATTTCCTTAGAAATGCTAAATATTGCAAATATATGACATACCTATTACTTTATCAATTTTACTTTTGAAGTGAGCTATGCAAATTTGTAGAGATGATAGTTTCTCTCCCCCTCCCCCAGTTGCTCTTCAGATGCTATGATTTAATATCACTCTAAAGGATTTTACTGCAGCAGAAATGATCAGCATTTATAATCAAGCAGAAGCATATTTTAAATTTCTACTTGGTATCTTTTTCAATATGTACAGAATAAGTGCTATTTGTTAAGGTGAACTGGAATGAAGGACTGATGCTAGCAGTAGCTTGGATATACTCTGTGGTGGACCAGATCCTTTATGCCATATCACTGGTTTATTCTAGCTGGAGACCTATTGTCTCTGGCCCCAGATGGATCACCTCAGTGCATGAGGGATTTTCTACTGTTGTAGAGATAGTGTATAGAATTCTATTGCCTCTTATTTAGAGTTTGTGCAGGGGTGTTGCCAGAGTAAAGGGGACACGGTCAGGAAATGCCTACATCAATCCCTGCATGTGGTTCCAGCTCCTTCAGATTGGTAGCAGCCAGAGGAAGTTACAGCAGACTGAAGGCTGCTCTCATTTACAGCAGGGGGCCATACCAATACACAGCAGCTTTCAGATTGGGGTAACTCACTGGGAAGCTTTATACCACTTTTGCTCTTCTCCCACACCATCCTCCCTCCTCTGTGTGAGCTCAGAAATACAACAGCATCAGCTTCATACGATAAGGACAATGTCTATTGTTTGAATTGGAAAAAAGTGATGGGAAATAGTTCCAGGTAGCACATTAGAACTCTTGGTATTACAAGAAGGCAGAAACTCAACCCCAGCAGGTTCAGCTGCCTTTGGAGTACCGCAGAGTATAAGGCTGGAGTGTAGCATAGAGCCTGCTGCAAATGACAGGCTAAGATTTAATTCCTAGCATTGCTGACGAGTTTAGGAGATGCCTATTATTTACTGTGGCTTTCTCCATCTCGCCTGCTAGACAGTGGAATGCACTTCAGAGTACGCCTCCCCAGGGGAGAGAGAATTAAGCACCCTGCCTAGCAAGGACATGCTTCTGGATTAATGGTCAATAGTGAGAGGGCTTTCTTAGGCTGAAGCCAGGCTCCAGCCAGCCAAAATGTCTGGTTATTTTCTTGGACAAAGACTGCTTTGAGTGGGCAATAAAATCTTTCATGCTAAAGTGAAATGGTCATTCTCAGACTAAGGAAATAAGCAGTCTAGCAAGAAACAATGAGGAAGAAAATTCTCTGTGTTATTTAAGAAGAACGAGCTTTAGAATAATATAAGTGAGAACAGAGAAAAAAGGATTTTTTTTTTATATTTTATGTAATATAAATGTAGTCTCCAAAGAGAAACCTTACCAGATACTGAGTTTTAAGATCATTTTTGGCATTCTCTTTCCCCACTATGATCACTGACACCACAATAAAAATAATAATAAATAAATTGCACATACAGCACTGTATTCCATCACATTTTTGAGCACTTTACAAACATTATTCAAATAAGCCTCAGATCCCATTTTAGGTAGGGAAGGAACATTACCCCTTTTTGAAAAATGGGAAAACTGAAGGATGTTAAGATCCCACAGGAGTTAAGACTACATTATTCAAAAGTGTCCACTATTTAACTGTGTATCCCTGACTTGAGATGCCTACAGGCCTGATTTTCAGAGGTGCTGAGCACCATTTTGATTCCATTGTCTTCCAATCTGTGCACCTGAAAAATTGAGGTACTTCTAAATTAGATGGCACTTTGGAAAATTTAACCCAAATAACTTGCCAAAGGTCACCCTGGAAGTCTGTGGCAGACCTGGGAACATACCCTAGGTGTTCAGCATACTCAACACCCTAGTGATGAGTATGGTATAAATGTGTAGAATACACATATCCTGATTTCTAATCGTGTGCCTTAGCTACAGAAGCATGTGAAATTAAGTCATTTTCTGTAATTTTTTGTACAATCTGTCACACAAATGAAAAACTGAGAAATTCCCTGTCTCTCTCATTCTAATAGGATCACCTATTAGATCATCTAATCCATGATACAGTTTCCTACTAGAAGACATGTCAGAAATTAAATGGATACAGCACATGATCTTGGCCAAAAGGCCAAGAAAGGCAATAACCTCACTCCCCACCCCCAATTTGCCCACATTGATTGGAAAGTCCTGTAAAGTAAAGGTTGGATGTAATTGGCAAAGCATTAGTCCTTCTAATCTTCTAGTAGAGTCATTGAATTACAATAATCTGATTCTCCTCAGATGCCAGTCATATGTATGTCTCCAAATTATCCAACTTGAGAGAAAAGCGAAACATAGAGGACCCAATCCTAAACTGGTATGAACCACTGAAGTTATACTGATTTACACCAGCTGAAGAATTAGCCGAGAAGTATGAACCTCTGTAACTAACCTTGCATAAAACGTTCTCATGACACCACTGAAAATAAACTGCAAGCCCAAGTACTTTTACCCTCAAAAGTCAGCTAAAAGAAACATCTCCCACATGACACAAGGAAAAAAAAACCCCAAATATATCAGTTATCTCCTTGTGTTCAAAAGTTTGTCGTCTTAGCAGTTTTTTTCTTCTTTTCTATAGAGTGCTTTGGGGAGATTGCCAGGAAAGGGATACAGTATGGCATGACTGTCTCACTCATCAGAATAAATTAGTTGCTTTGTTTTAGAACTAATCATAAATGAACCTCCAGATGTTGGCATCTTTTGTGTGGAAAAAAAAGCCTCCTGTAAAGTAGAATACATAATTTCACGTTCTTTTGGGACTCGTTTAAAACATGCAAAAGGGTAAATGATGCCTTTGAAAAATCAAGGACATTTTTGTCACCACTAATTTTGAGATAATTTAACCAAAATAATTAAGGAGATTTTTATTCAGCTCAAATCGCAGTTTGAGGCCTCTGGACAGACTACTGTCTTCCATGGAATCATATCTCAGAGGAACTGGAAGCTTTGCTTTCATTGTGTTTAAGAAAGCCAACAATGTATATTACCAAAGTGGTGGTGGTGGTGGGAAGGGCTGGTTTTTTGTTTTGTTTTGTTTTCTGGAGCCAAGACATTTTATACTGATAGTTTTATGTAAAACAATAAATGGTTTACTATGTTCATTTTATTACCAAGGGCTGCTTTCAAGCATAATGGGGAGAACAGTAACAAAAATAATGCTATTTGTAAGGAGGACTTCATTTCTCAGTAACTATTTTGGCAATTACTGCATTGGTGAGCTAGCTGAACAGAAAATTGTCAGATAAAGACAGAGATAAAGCCACAGAAACTAAATTGGTAAAAACACCAGAATTGTAAATGCTTAAGAAATCAGCAAGCTTTTTAAACAGAGAAACAAAAAAAATGTTAATCTTTGTTCCTAACAGTACAGCCCCACTCTTTGGGCTCACCTAAGCTGCTTTTGGTGTAGAACATGGGGGAAGGGCGGAGAAGCTGCAAGCAACCTTTGTACTCTCTCATTTCCTAGGACTTGCAAGAGGGATAGCCATTTCTTTAGTGTAAATTAGCACAGCATCGTGAGTGCTCTAACCTACACTGACTGATTATTGCCCCAAGGGGCTATTACATCGATCAGGTATTGCTGGATCACAACAGTGTTTCAGCCATACCTGCTCCTCTCCTTTGTGCGGGTAAAGTGATAGGAAAGGAAGGTGTAGAATTATCCTGGCTCTGTGCCTGCTAGACATTCCCCCATCCTGCCCGTTAGGGACATTTTGTCATCAAGATTGTTTGTCATTTAACATTTATATTGCAGTAGTGCCTCTGTGTTTCCAGAGTATTGAAAAGCAGCCACATTATACATCAGGATCTTGCCCTAAATACGTCTATCACCTCTTTCTTAAAATGCATTGTAGGGCATTCAATGGTGGTTTTTTTCCAGTCCTTTGAAATGTACTAACTGGAAATTGGGTGTCGTGCCTTTAAATTCCTTTTTACAACGCTCCTGCTGGGCATACCTCCATGTGCTTATGTAAGACTTGTATCTCTGACTTCACCATGCCAGCACTCAGCAGTCTCACAAAGGCTCTTTGTAACTGTTCAATTTGCATATATCTGACACTGTACTGACTATGTAGATGGTGTCTCTAGATTTGCATGTTTGTCCCAGGCTCAGCACAGTTGTTGATTCTGTGTCTGTAAATGAGTTTACTTAGCTTCAAATATTCTGTTTTAATGCAAATATCAGAAAATCTTTTTTTTCCCTAGACACATAGGCATTGTTTAGAATTGCCCTTGTAGATATAAAAGCAGACGCATATTTGTTCCTAAGCAAGTACTGGAGAATTCTACTATCTAAGATGATGTGCATCATCTTGATGATATTGATCACTAATGTCCATAGTTAATGTGAAGTAATTCCCTTGGTACCCTAACTATGCTAACCCTAACCCACAGAGAGCACCGAGGACAAAATAGTCTGCATAATTCACTACTTCAGGAACGAAAGGTAGAACAAAAAGGCTTGTGTTATATTTTATGGGCTTTGGGGAGAGGGAGTTAGTTTGCTTTCTCGGTGTCACGATAAATGTTCTTCTGCAATACTTTAGACGAAATATACTGGAGAGCATTTTTTTAAAACCAGAAACACATCATCCATTGAGCATGGCATGTGGCTTTCTCAGTGGAAATGGAGCACAGAAGGCCTTTTCCTTAGTGGCAATGGAGCACGAACCCCAAGAGGAGGAAGAGCACTATGGCTTGTCAAACTGGTCTGGTCTCAGGCTCAGTTTAACCCACAGTCACTCCTCTGGTGGTTGCTTTTTCAGAGTCTAACCAGAATGTTAGAGTCAGCCATTTTTGCAGACTGGCTAAGTGAAAACAAGGAGCGGGGGAATAAGGGGGGAAAATCAAACCCTTAAATAAGGTAAAGTGTTAAATACTCGAGAAGCCAGTGCTGAAGACAGACATTGCAATTGCATTACAATTAGGTGTATTTATATCTTGTCCTTCACAGTGGAACCCGGGCACACATCACATGATTTGAGATCCACTAACATTCCCATATGTAGGAAGCAGTGCCACAACTTTAATGAGCAGATGATAGAGAAAACCTATCTTGGGACTCCAGAGCTGGTGGCAGAAAACCTAGACAAAATTATTATTATTGTAATGTGATCTGCTGTAATTGTGTCCAAGTTTAGGTTTAGGAGTATTTCTGTCAGCAGGAAATTCCAAAGTTAGAGGATGGCTACAGAAAATGACCTACCTCTGGTTTCTGTGAAATTCACCCATTGAAGACACAGCTTAACCAGTGAGCACAGTATCTCACTCATCTAGTGGTGGACATAGCTGGCCTAGGTTAACAAGTTCTTATTGTTGCTCCCTCTGCCCTTCTTCCTACACTTCCTTATAATCACTGTTGCAACTTGTTTTAAAATTAAATTTTTACTTTTGGGGAGCATGGGCTGTTCTTTCAGTCTCTGACTTCCATCATGACGAGCCTTACATCCATTGATGTCAGCAAAATTACACATATGCCTGAGTTTGCAGAAGTGGGACTTAAGTCTGTATAGTACCTAGTACAATGGAAGCATCAGATGCCATCTTAATACAGATAATGAATGTGGTATGAGTCTCTTTGGGGTGGGAGTGGGGGTAGATTGACAGGCATTGTTGAACATGCAAATATCTGAGGGAGATTCTTGATGGATGGCCCAACATAGGAGGTGACCAACAACCTAGTTCAAAACTAACCAAAGCTTTCAGCTGATTTTCACAGTTAGTTCCAAGTAAGGTGAGTAGCAGTAATCAAGATTAGTGGTAAAAAACATTTAGACCCTGATATTTATTCTTTCAGTTCCTCCTATTGTTCACTGGACCTAGCTGAATATCTGTAAGAAAGATATTCCTCGGCATCCTATATTGAGAAACAAACCATAGGCTAGCCAGCCCAGATGGATTGTCAATAACGAGAGGCCTTATACTGTTGCTGACTTACGAAGACCAAAAATTCAAGAACTGGATCATTAAAAATCACAGTTCCTGTCCCTCTGTGTGCCTCTCTCTCTTCTCAAAATGAACCATGTATCAAACGGGGCAACATATTTGCAAAGTTTTGAATTAAACAGGCAAAGCTACAATATATATTCCAGGCCAGGCAATGATTTTCTGCACAAAGAATTACTGATGCCTACAAAAGCAGAGAGTGGCAAACGTGGACACACACACACACACACACACACACACACACACACACACACACACACACACACACAGACACACACACACACACACACACACAGTAAGTATTCAGCAAAATAATTCCAAATTAGTAAGACAACCACTGAAAAAATATTTTTCTTTGATCCACAAAATCTGAACTGGCTGTCACAATGATTGCTGCCTGGTGTTCTCTGAAAATCCTATATTTGTTACAGAATACTGTGATTAATGAAAGACAAAATTGCTTAGAGAATCTTAAGCCCCAACACCAACTCTTAATTTGAATCCCAAAGAGCAAAACTGTGAGGTTTCCATTTAAATTTAAAAACAAAATTCAAATGTAATCGGTGTTGTTTTTACCACCAACCACGATAGCATATGCAATCCCTACCCTCTGGGTCGTTCTTTCCTTCTTATCTTCTCATTGTACTTGATAACAAACACAGTGTATAATTGGACTCTGATTTTGTGTAAACTCGTTAAGATGTAGCCCCAGGTAACTCAGTCACAGTGCTTTTAACTCCTTGCACTGTTTTAAACCATGAAAAGCCTTTTTCTCTACTATGAATTTTTTTAAAAAATCTAGGTCATATTGGGGGGAGATAAGCAGCACGCACTTCAAGTGTTGAAAAGGAATGTCGGTAACAACCAGCATTTAAAAATGACCAGGAAAATTCTCCAAGGGTATAGCAGCAGCATGAACAACGATACCAAAAGCATGATGTTGCCTCAATTGCATGAGAAGAAGGAAAGGCTAAGAAAAGCCTTTACTAGCCTATTTCCAGAATGTGGGCTAAGGCTCTGGGAGTTATCTGATTTTTGCTTTGTTTGTGAACAGAATTATGTAAAACTACACAAGAATTTTTAAAAGAAACCACATAAGCACTTCAGAATTGTCCCCTGCTACAAAGTAAACTCTGCACAGGTATTCTCCAACTCTGCACTGAATGGTTCTGGTGTGGAAATAGTCCAGAAAAAAAGCACAGAACTAGTATTCAGATACCTCCTTCCTTTTTAAAACTACTTTAGATCACGACTTTGTGGGGAGGCAGTGTGGCCCAGTAGTTAGGAATACAGGTCATCAGAAATATCTGAATGGCCTGGAGCTAGTAAGCTAGGCACAAATTTTTAGAACTGCTAAAGTGCCTCAGTTTTTAGGTGGTCAACTTTGAATTGCCAAAATTAGTGACAAGTATCAGGGGGTAGCCGTGTTAGTCTGTATCCACAAAACAACAAGGAATCCGGTGGCACCTTAAAAACTAGCAGATTTATTTGGGCATAAGCTTTCGTGGATAAAACACCACTTCTTCACATGTTTTTTACCCACAAAAGCTTATGCCCAAATAAATCTGTTAGTCTTTAAGGTGCCACCGGACTCCTTGTTATTTTCAAAATTAGTAAAAAATTGAGGCACTGATGTGTCTCATAATGGGCACACAAAATTAATGAACACTTCTGGTGGTTTGGCTGTTAGCTTCTATGTAACTTGGAGTCCCCATATCTGAAATGGGGATAATAAATGTGCTTTGTAAAGTGCTTTACAACCGTGCACAAACATTTAGATTGAATTGCCATAGTAGTGAGGTTGTAACAGGCTGAGCATTCTTGAATTTGTAAACATTTTCATATCTTTTTTGGTGGTCTGGTTCTACAGCTGACAATGATCTGCCAGGAACCAGTACTGTGTGTAATTCACTTGCTTTAACAAATCACTCAAACTAGGAAGTACAGAATTATGGATGTGAAATAGATAGAGGCAACTGCCTACCTGTTCTGTTTCCCAAAAGTTGCAGCCAAATAACAACCTAGCTTGATCTCAAGAACCTTACAGCTACCATTGGTTTAGGAAATACTTCAGCTAAACACAACGTGTGTGTATGTGTGTAGGCAGCTCCAGGGAAAAAAAAAGATTTTCTCAAGCCAAGCTTAACTAGTTTTTTCAGTGTGAGGTGAACGGAGAGGAAAATATCAGTTTTCATCATAAAAGAATTAGTGCAAAACATCATGCTTTTGTTTTTTTTGATAATCCACTGAAAATATCGATTTTCACCAGTTCTTCCACTGTTGGAATATTTGCTTGCAAAGCTTAACTGAAAAGGACATACTTGCCAGATTACACTTCCTTTACTCTTGACAGTCCAAAAGTACTGGAATTCTGGTAGGATATCAGAAGTTTCTAGAGTATGGTCAGTTCAAGAACCATACATGAATTTGAAGAAATAGTAACATATACTAGGCAAGAAAAATATCTACAACGTAGCCACAGTGCATTCTACTGAGTGTTCAGACACAGGGTCTCAGGGTTCAGAATTCTTGGTCAGCCAATTCTAACATGAGAAAAACATGCAATTTCCATCAATTTGTTACACAAGTGAAAAATGCCTTCAAAATAACAAGGACGAGAATTGGCTGGCTCCAGGAGTTGCTAATGGTATACAAACCTTTCACCTCTAGATCACCAGTTGAAATCCAACCCAGCTTGGAAATAATCAAAAGTCATTCCTAGAGCTGATTGAAAATTTTCCAATATTTTAATTATTTGTTTAAAAAATTGACTTTAGATAACTCCCTCCTCTCCCCTAACCGAAAGTGTTTGGGTTTTTTCAACCAGCCCCATCCATTACCATGTGACAGCTAATGATCTGCAGAATATAGGTTTGGTGTTCTCAGACTAGCTCCTAGTGGACAAGCATTCTTTTAGACTGAGGTTGCAGGTATTAAAGCTGGGACACAACTGTTTTGCTTTTCTGCTACTACATTTATGGCAAATCCAGAAATGTTTACAGAATGTGTGGATTTATTTTATTTATTTATTTTGCAGTGCAATTCAGCAGCATTGTGTAAAGCCTTCCAACAAGTTAGCTTTCTTCCTTTCTATTTTTAGCTGGGGGAGAGAGAGGGTGGGTGGATGGGTGGAGAGTGTGGGAGCTATGAGAACATTCATTATGTAACTCAGCAGGGAAGAGTAACTAAAGAAGCCAGGGAGATGCCAACAGAATGAGCAACAAAGTCAACAGCATCTGAGGGCGGGCTTCTGCACCCAGGGAGGGCGTGAGCTTTGTATCCACCCCCCAATAAAGTCATCACACTGCAGGAGATTCAAGGACAGGAAACAGTAGAAATGTTTCTTTAAAAACCTTAAGCCACAATTTAGTATTAGTAATGGGTGAACATTATAAGATGTAACAATTTGACTTGGATAGGCCTTCAAAAGTAACACCTGCTTATCAAAGCTGTCAGAACCTCTTGAGTTCATTTGGGCTATAGATGGGTCTGTATGTGCACTCTGATCAGAAGATACCCAACCTTGAAGAAAGTTAGAATTTCAATTGTTCGGTCTGGTCTGAAATGTATCATTCACAACAACAGGAACCCCAAATCCTCTGAACTTGGGAAAAATCTGGATCCAAACTTTGTGATTTGGTTTCATCATATAATTTCACCATAGAGCCATTACTTAAGCACATTCAGTATGTCCAGATGGTAGGGGTTCCTCTTTAATATTTCCTGTTACTTTTATAAAGAAATTGCTTTTGCTGACTAACTGGCACCACTAAAGGAATCTTTACCCATTTTTGGAAAAGCTGTAAAAGCACTTTTGGTGTTTCCCATTCTTGTCCCATGTGAACAAGTTATACAGAGACTCCTGAACATAAGAGTTTGCACTTCCATAATCCCTTCCATTTGAGGATCTCAAAATGTTTTGCCAGAAATGTGCATCTCAACATACCCTGTGAGGTAGGCAAATAGTATTGTCTAGAGAGAGAAATTGAGGCAAGAGACATTAGGTACCAATTTTCAAAAGTGGAGTCAAAATTTGGACACCTCTATAAAAAATCTGCAAAGTTGACTCAGGAGGCATAACAAAGCTACTAATTTGGAAAAGATCCCTAATCCTCATCTTCAGGATGCTACATGACTAATCTGATAGATTTTTATGCCCTGTTACATCTATGTTGGGTTGAGGGTTAACAGATGGTATCTGGATTTGGAGCTGCTCTGTAATCATTTATGAATACTGTATGTTGGAGTGTTTTCTGTATAACTATATTGATTTAACACAACAGGAGTCTTCCTGGAAAAAGAGATAGGAAGGAAAAGAATGGTTCAAAATAAGCCACCTCTCAGCAAACACCTGAGAGTTATTAAAGGACAAGGCCGCCACCATTGGCTCTGAGGATTCCACTCCATTTCCTCCAGAGCCTATTGGTTTTGAGAAGTGTCAAACCAGGGAGCACAGAACAACAAAAGAATGGTGTAAGGGTTTAAAAGGCTCACTTTCTCAAGAAAAGGTGGTTAATGGTCAAGGGAACCAGACTGACATTCAAGGATACTGCCTCCCGCCCCCTCCACATACACACACTGATAACGTCTGATGACTTTAGACCTGCCTATGTGACCATCAGGGAATCATAAGAATTTAGGTAAAATAGACAGACGTGAACTGTGTATAGTTTTAAAATTCTCTTTCTCTCTAAAAGCTTTGTTTTTACTGTTAAAATAAACAAGTCTTTTGTTTTAAGAAGGCCGTTTTGTCACTGTAGATCACTGGTGACAGTCTCATGAAGAGAAGACCATAGGTGCCAAATTCCATTGGGTTAGCATGGTTGATACACAGAGTACTATCGCACAAGGCCCAGTGCTAAAGTGGGAGAATTGCAGAATTCCACCCCCAATAGGTACAGGCATGAGACCTAACACTTGAGGAGGTGCACTCAGAGAGACTGGAAAGGGGACAGAGGTTCAGGCAGCTCTTCAACCATGACAATATCATTAGCTTTTATTTTTTAAACCACAAAGCACAAGACATCAACAGCTTAGCAGGGTTTTTAAAAATGGGACATACAAAATGGAGATTAAGAATATCCAGAGCTACATCAATAAGTATTTTAAAATGAATTTTGGAAGAGATATAAACCTATATGCCAATCTCCAACTATTGTGGTATGGGGAAACTTACCTATGAGCAGGTAACAATATAGCTATCCATTACAGGGTGACTTTCACATTTCTCTTTTTAACATGGGCCACTGTGAGATGCAGGATAGTGGTCTAAATGTTCTGCTCTGGGATTGCAGTGCCTATATTCCTGTGAATCCAGACTCAATGTCTTGCCTCTTGAAGAGTGCTGGTAGCCCAGATTGATCCTAGACAAATGAATCCTATCAAGACTTAGGATATTTCACTACCACCGCTGAGAAAAGCAATTTTAAAATCACATATAGCCATCATATTCAGCACGCAGACAGACTTTCTGCACTTGTATGCAGCATTAGCTTTTATAGGTTCCCTTAAATATTAATGTCATTAATTAAAATACCAAAACTAAATTTAAAAAAGGATCCAATGAATTTTTGAGGCTGTCTGAAAAGGATACGTTCAGATTTGATCTGATTTCTGAGCAAAAGATCCTGTTTATTTTTCTCCCATCCTCCTTTTTTGCCCACTCCACAGTGAATCTGACTATGAGACCCAATACTGCATTCCTCCACATGGAGAACTTTATTAACTTCAACAGGAGTTTAGCCTATGAACAGAATACAGGATTGCCAACAATCCACTGAATACTAGCACATTACAGATTTTATTCCAAAATAGTCATCAATATTCTATACACATAGCACTTTAAATCTTTCTGGAAGTAAACATTTTTTGACAAGATGGCCAATGATAGAATGCTAATGTGTCTGTAACAGTTATCTAAGGAGCGAGAGAGGGAGCAAGAGTGTTCATCCAAGCCATTTAGTTAATGATTATTTACACTAACACAAACCAAGGTAAAGCTAACAGTTATAATTAATTTGCTTCCCTCTGCGTTGTCTGTATTGTGCAATTATTTTACTGAACATTCATAAACATTAAACATAGAAAAGTCAGTCCACTGGGTTTATTGGTTTTTGTTTGTTTTTCCCCCAAATAGAGGCACATTCAGCTCTTAATAAGAATAAATAAAAAACTAAGTGTGAATGGCCTGAACAATATTAATCCGATCACTGTAGCCTCATAAGGGGGCAAAAAACAGTTAGTTGGTTTCCAGGATCAATTATCACCCATGCATTGCTGTACGGTTCAGGTTGCACTGACCTGTGTCTATACTTAGTGCCTTTAATTATAAGCGAGACACTGTCTCCTTATGTACCATTGCTCCATGCTTAATGAGGAATGGGAGTACACTAAAAGAAAAAAACAAGGAAGTATCAAAATAGTGTTCTTCCACTGACCAAGATGCTTAGGATTTGATCTATTGTTTAGGAACTATTGGATCAGAGTGAATAATTTCAAATTATAAATTTGTTCATCAAATTTCACCTCTTTGTAAAACAAGTTAGTGAAATTCCCAAATATATTTGTTATTCAGATTTATTTGGGAATCTCTTCAGCAAATATTTCTGGGTCTGATCATTATGTATAAAGAGAGTTTGCTCTGAGCATTCAGAATCCTCAGGTTTGGATTTGTTAGTTTCAGAAGTATTGGCATATTCTTTGTCATCCTTGATTGGATGTTTTTTTATGAAATTCACCAGCACAGGAGTATGGAAAACATTATAAATAGTTATACAATTCAAAATTATCCCTGTATTGGTTAGTTATATTAACGGAGGATGCAACTTCTGTTCCCTCACAGAATTTTACATAAAATTGACTATAAAATTCATTTTTTTCTTTTGGATAATATTCCAGTTTTTTAGGTCAAAATGCACTTTTCAGGAGTACTTCAAGTCTTGACCCCACCAATATTTGTGGAAACCTAACACAAGAGAAGCATGGACACCATTGAATAAAAATTTGCATTTGAGATTCAATGAAATTTAAAAACATTTTTTTTCAATATGTTCTGAGCTGTAGAAAATATGCCCTGCAGAACAAAACTTCACACAACAGATATTAGTCAGATCATTTAATGCAGTATTGCCCGATTGGCAACAGTCCCAAAGTCTCTACACAAGCCTGGAGAGGACACCAGGAGGTTGTCGGTGCAGGTAGGTGGACCCCAGCTGGCTGCTGTGAAAGCTCCTGCTTCTTTGCTCAAAATTTTGTGCTGGTGACCGCTTTCACATAGCAAGCCTCTGAGTGAACCTTCCCCCTGCCCAAAATTAAAAACATTTTATATATTTAACACCATTATAAATGCTGGAGGCAAAGCAGAGTTTGGGGTGGAGGCTGACAGCTTGCGACCCCCCACCATGTAATAACCTCACAACCCCCAATTTGAGAACCCCTGTACTATTGGAAGGCCCTGAGAGCAATTTAAGAACCTATACAGGAGACAGAAAGCAATCTAATTCTGTATCAAACAGAAATTGGCAGTAACTTGTCCACCTATCAGTACTGAAAAAATCTAACTTTATTACTATTTAATATCTACTTTATTATGCAAGTGGACTTGTATATAGTGATGTACAGAAACTGTTGGGATGACTCTCACAAAATACTGTGCCTTACAAACAGAGGTCTTTCTGCTTTGTTTTAAGAAATCAGCCAAGATCTGGATGCATAACAGAGCCACATGATTGCTCTATTGTTAGACATTGTACCATTCAGAACATCACAAAGACTTGGTATTCAAAGGGCTGATGAAGTGCTTTCTACTTGATATATTCTGTAATTATAAATTGAACTGAATGCAATAGAATCTTCTCTTGTACTGTCATGGCATGGACATATTATTTCTAACAGTACATGTAAGCTAGCAGAATAATTTCAGGGGCTACTGGAATTAATACTGTTTCCTGCAATTAGATATCCTTGATTTGTTACAGAAATGTACTTCCACATAATGCCTGACAAATTGGTACAATAAATTTCAGAAAAAGCACAGTATACTTTGTGAACAATTCCTACTTGTAATCCTGGAAATCTTCCACCTGTGTTAAATGTTTCTAGGTTACCTCACCCACAGGGCAATGTTTGAGAGATGTTGCTGCAACCCTATCTGACTAAAATCAGTCATTCTTCTCATACTGTTTGAAAATGAAAAATACATCTCAAAAGAAGCTATAAACACCACATAAAATAATGGTGCCTTGTTTCCTGTGGCACTGAGTGCCAGGAAAGCTCTTGGCAACATGGCATAATTTTTCCCCCGGCTAGTTTTTAAGCTCACACCTGAAAGCTTTCTAAGTGTTTCAAAAATATCTAATCCTATTTTTAGATTCCAATATCTCAATCTCATTGCTGAAATGCATCACTATCCTTTCCAGAGATAGCTACTTTCTGAATGTTCAATTTCAGAGACTTCCTAATTGCTTTCCAATATGAAGGGTTGAATCGGGTATTTACAATTTATTCTGTGTATTCAGAGAGGTATAATTCCTTCCTTGTTCCTCCATTGTTTTAAGAGGTTAGAAATCTGCCACTGGTCTTTATCACTAGCTGATTAATACTGCCCCTACACACATTGACTGAGTTTTGCTGGCCGACATTGGGAATCAAAGTCAGGGCTCCACCCACTTTCTGCCCTTCCCCACATGCTCTTTGTCCACCTATAAATGAATGAATGAATTCTCTCTCCCTAATAGCTTTCTATAGCCTTAACTTTTGGAGTACTATGATTATTTGGGAGTGTTTATACAGGCTTCATATCATGATTCCAAGTGACTGTAAGCATCTGCAAAATTCTTGTCCTCCCCTTTCTAGTGCTGACTAGGTGATTACAGTGATCCCTTTGGGCCTCGGAATCTATGAGTTTATAACCCTCAGAGTCAGACAGTAAATGTTTGAGTTCTTGATCTTAAAAACATAGGATGCTGCCCACTGATTTCACCAACATTCCAACAATCCAACAAGAAAAATAAATAAATAAAAATTAGAAACTGGCAACAGGAATCTTAGAGTGTAACTGGTTTTCATTCCAATGACCCATACTGGTTCAGATGCCCCAATGTCCCATACTGGAGCAGAGATTTCTGGGAGCTCCCTTGTTGCTCAATATTTTCCTCTGATGTGGAGGAAATAGCATTGCTGCTGTCTAAATGCATTTATGATCATGACAGGAGACAAGATGTAGACCCTTTCATGGAGCTGACAAGATGTTGGACTGTGTCATCCACAGAGAAAAAATGGGCATGGCCAGAAGTGCTTTTCTCCAAAATCTTCTCTCATCCCCTCTCTTACACTTCTTTTGTACCTCGCTCTGCTCTCAGTTATACCTACTTATATCCCTTTTTCCTGACTGTTCATTCTTCTTGCACTTCTCTTTTTGGCTGCCTCTTTCTCCTTGGTTGTGTCTTTCTGCCCCATCCCTTCCTATACCTTGACTCCCCAGTTTTCCTCCATCACAAACACTCACTAAATGTGTTACATGCACAAAATTGCACTCACTCGTCTTAAGTCTTTTTCTCATGGAACATTGCACACATCAAATGGGGGGCTGTGGAACCAAATTCTACCCTAAGCCACACTAGCAGCTGTCTCTGCCACCAGACTTCTGATGGGAATGAACATGTATGGGCCATGTCATTCAGACTTCTCTGATGCTCCTGAGGAGTCAAGGCGTATGTCAGACGAACAGGCAACATCTAATAGTTCTGGCAGACATGCCTCATGGTCACCATTGCTGTAAAAATTCACTATAAATGTACTAGTTCCATGATTGCTTTAGTTCACCCTGTTAACAATAGTTGAGATTTTGAGAATTTGTAAGAGTTTGCTGGAGATGACTAGACTGATCGTGGTGATATACAATATTTGTAAATATGGTCCTTTTAAACATGAGCCCCCTAAAATACGAGCCTACTGCCTTCCCTTTGGAGAGCGTTCTTCAGAAAACATTTCTACAGTAATGCAAGAGTGATCTCAATGTGCAATGGCCCTACAGCAAACAACAACACTGCACAATAACAGAAACACATGCTTAAGACACAATAGCGGGAATCCCATCAATGGAAGGAGGCTCTGTCCCTATCTTTTATCCGAGGGTCAAACCCTGCTGCCCCACTCCATGAATGCAGAAGGCACTGAATTAAGTGGAACTGCATCAGTTCTCTTCAAAGAAAACAGTAGCCACTGGAGATGGTGGTAACTGTCAGTGGGTTGTGAATTCCTGGTGGTCCAGAGAACATTTCCAGGTGGTCTCCAGACCTGTTTCCATTACACTGGCTAAGTCTTCAATAAAACGGGGACACTTGCTGCTCACTGTAACCCAGCCCGTCACTTTCTTAGGTTTTCCAAAAACTCTGCTTTTTTTCCCTTTCCTTTTCTCTTTTTAAAACTATGTGAAGTAATAAAAGCAAAGTCTCCTGAATGAACGTTCTATGCCTCTCTTTGTCATGTGCTTCTTTGATGTAAATTCAACCATGATCAAATTTGCAGTAGGAGACAAAAAAGTAGAGGGACAGCAAGTGCACTGCAAAGTGAACTGGAGAGATTAGAGCTGTGAGAGCTACAGGCAAAGAGAGAAGGTTCAGTATTAATACATATAACATCCCACACCTGGGGAGAAGAGATATCAGCACTGATACAAAATGAGGGGGGAAAACAGCTTGTGACACCCAATCCATTACGCTAGAGTTTATTTTTATCTTGTCTCCTTGTTGCTATCCTAATAATATTTTTACATGCAGCTACCCTAAGGAGGTAAGATGGGAAGGCATTAAATCAGGATCAGGAGGTTGGGAAGATGGGAAATGAACCATGACCAGGCACCTGTTTCAAGAGGGGTCCATAATATGAACATGTTTGAGAAGAAACTGTGAGCTCTTTGGAAGCTGGCGGTTCTCATTTCCAGTCCTCCAAGTATTCTTTCCCAATGTCAAAGTATAGCCAAGGAAACTACTGAGCTCTCTAAAAGAAATGATAAATAATTCCGTGAATGTGCACTCTAACATCTTAAACTTTCTACTAGTACTGTCTGCATAGAAAAAAAAGACCAAAAGAAGAGTCATTCTTTTTTTACGCAAGCAGCTACGGTGCAAGAAAGCCCTCTCTGCAGCCATTAGTATAACCGCACAAACAGCTGGCTTGGCTTACCTGTTAATGAGTCTGAAAATGAGAAAACAAAAACAAATTAGAAATAAGACCAATTTTCAATCTTTTACACTTTACAATGACAGTAAGAACTACTATCGTCATAAGAATGATTTATAGGAAATTTACTAACGGTACAATAACATCTCCGGTTACAAGGCAAAGCCAAGCCACATTCTGGGGCATTATCTTGCTCTCAGTATACTCAGAAAACTGGATTGGAAACTCTCTCAGCAGTAGCAAGGACAAGAGAATCGTACCTTCATCCTCTTCCATGACTATTACATTGCACTCCTGAGACTGTTGTGCTCCAGTTACCTTATTGTGCAGCAATTCCCACACTGCCTGTGTGCTCTACATACAGGCTGTGACACATGGCCAGAAAGGGTTAAGCAGCTTGCAGGCTAATTGACCCAGATTCAACCTTTAGGGACATATTCATAGATATTGTTTGTGTTTTGTGTGTTTACATATATATTGGTAGATGTTAACAATGAAATCAAACAATCCCTGTCTATGCTGTATTGTGTTAATTCAGAGATCAAAAGGAAATCTTAACATTTAAATGAACTGTAATTTTAATTATATCACTGTATTCATCTCTCTTTTAAATATATAGCAAATCATCTGCGAATGCTGGAAAATAGGCAATTGCCTTATGTTAATCCAAGTAGCTAATTACCAGTGATGCTTAGGAAATAGGTCTACTTCAAAGTCTCCATGATTGCCTATTGTTCGCCTAAGGACTCTGAGCTGTCAAGAGAAGGCCTGGAACTGTATAAAGGTGTTTTGGTTCCTGATCCTTTTTATCTGAGATTTGCTTGATTCTTCATGCAGGGGAAGCTTAAATCGTAAGACTGAGATCTCCAGTCCCACCAGGATCACGCTGAATATGTACATTGGACTATAATCTATGGACTAATTCTGAAAGAACTCTTTGCATCTACAAAGTGCACCACCTCTACTATGAATCTGATCTCAGAACTGTACTCATGTCTGTATGTATACTGATCTTTTAACCAATACTCTCTCTCTTTTAATAAATTTTAGTTTAATTAATAACAATTGGTTGTAAGCATGTATTTGGGTAAGATCTGGAATATTCATTCACCTGAGAGGTAATGTGTCAGATCCTTTGGGATTGGTAGAACGTTCTTATATGATTAACCAGATTTTCAGTAATGCTCATCATATTTGACTTGGGTATCTGGGTGGAGGCCTAAGGCTGGGTTGCTTTAAGGGAAATGTGTTGTTGATGCTGGGTAATCAGAATAGAAGCTGTTTTGTGCTGGCTTGGTAAATCTAAGTATTGGAATATCCATCAGCTTTAGGGATTGTCTGACCCATTCTTTGCAGTTTACCCTAATTGAGTAACCTCTGTGTGGCTCCCCTGGGACTCCAGTCACAGTCATACACAAGAACCACTGGCCATGCTCCTATGATAGAAATCCATGATATAATCATCACCATTTATATATAGGTTCTACCAAACTACAGTATCTGAATCGTCATACAGTTTGAACCAATACTTGCTAAGGGCAATGGTAGCCTTTCCATTGACTTTAATAATTATTAGATCAGGCCAATTGTGGCCAACAATTTTCAGTACAGGGAACTAATAGGGTACCTCAGTGTGGCAGAGCTCTGACCTTGCTCCCATGGATCCTGCACTTCTAGGCGGTTTATGCTAGCCTCGGTGGCTCACTGTGACCTTCCACGTAGCCCTTCTCTCTCTAGGGCCAGGGTTACTGTCTACTGAGCCCTTTTCATCATAGGCCTGCAAGGAGGTTGGTGAGAGAACTCCCACAGTCTCTGTTCAGCCTCCTGTCCTGACAGGGGCCTGACTTCCCCTCCCAGGAGATGTTCTTGTAGTGGTGGGTTGGAGGGAACCCAGGCCCGCCCTCTACTCTGGGTTCCGGCCCAGGGACCCTAATGGTAGCAGTTGTTGGCAGCCAACCTTTCACTGCCAGAGTTGCTACATTTCTCTGGGCCACTTCCCCACAGCTCTCCTGCTTCTCCCTTCTTCACCCTTATCTTAGGGCTCCTTTAACGATGGTCTGAGGGCATCTTCAGTAACCAGTCCTTCAACCATACTTCCTCACCTCTGGCTCCCTGGCTCTTCTCTGTCTGACTGAAGTGAGCCCTTTTTATAATATCAGCAGGGCCTTAATTAGAGTCAGGTGGTCACATTAACTGAATGGCCTCACCTGACTCTTTGCAGCTTAATTAGAGTCAGGTGTTTTCATTAGCCTGGAGCAGCCCCTGCTCTGGTCAGTTAGGGAACAGAAAACTGTTAACCCAGTGGCCAGTATATCTGCCTTCTGCTATTCTGCTGTACCCAACTGGCCTGAGTCTATCACACACAGATACAACTGTGTGGTCACATTAGATAAGAAATCATAAAGGAGTACAAGAGAGGGGTTGTAAGGGTGTGGGAAGAAAGGTTGCACAATATGCAAAGTTTTAGTTGCATACAATGATCACCATTTATCTAACCAGGCCACACATGACCCCAGTGCAGTCATGCAACAGCTTTGTTTACCTGTTCTATCAAGGGACAGAACAGATTGCTCTAAGAGCCAGCTGCTGAAGGTCACTGAATTTGCTACAAATTGTCTTTGTCTCTGTTCTCACTCTGTACTTGTTCTGTACAAATAGAAAACTGGATGAAAAACCCCACTGAAGTAAAAGAAAAAAAATGTGTGAAGCTGTGCACAGTGCTGCTGACCTCAGGCTTGAAAGCATTCTTAACCCTGACCATGAATTTATCCCAACAACAGTCCAGGCATGCTTGAGTAACCCTATGATTCTCTAATACTTTAGAAGTTAAATCTGGTGATCTAGAACATAATGAGCATGTTTTTAGGTGGTAACAGTCAAAATAAAATACTAACTGGTTTCTGAGCAGCATAAGGTTTGTGACAAATAGGAAATTGAAGCAGACTAATTTATTTCACTGGAATTCTCTCAAGTTTTAATCAAGGTTTTCTATATACTGTACAAATGCAAGGTAGCAAGCCTTTAGCACCTAAAAACAAAGCAGACTGTTTCTTAATGGTGTTCAAACTATGTGAGCAGAAGCCTTTTAAAAGATAAATCAGACTTTGTGCAACATACAGAGCTGCGGCTCTTTTGTTCAGGAGGTTGGGTGTTTTTATTCAGATATTTTAAACAAGAAAGACTGACAAGTTTCTTAAATACAAAGCAACATGAGGGTGACTGCATGGGGGTGAACTCCATGTGTGCACGAACACACGTGGCTCTAAAGAATTCTAATACTAGCATCAAATATTACTCCCACAGGTGGTAAGCATGGGCCATACTCAAAGAGCTAATGGGCATATTATTTGGGTCATTGTATTTTAATTAACTTTATTTTCTTGGCTTGTCTACTTTTTAAATGTAACAAGTGCTAGGGATGGTGTAGGAGTCTCAACTTGGGTTTTTGTATTTGTTTGTTTGATTGTTTTTTAGTGGGTAGAGTGTGTCTCTCATGAACTCCTCAGTGCTAATCCTGATTCTGACATTGCCTTCCCTTGTGTCCTTGATCACTTAACACACCTCTCAGCTTCAGTGTCCCCGTCTGAAAACTAGGGAGTGTGACACTATGCCACATATTCTTCATAGAGACATCATTATCCTGTTTGTACACATGTATCATTTTGGTATCTGAATTTAGGAATATTGTCTATGCACCTATTACAAATGTGTTTATACCTGGGGAATGCCCGCTAGACAGTATGCAATCAGTCAAGATGGCTGGCTGGGAAGGGCCATTAGGGAAAACAATATGTCTTAGAAGATGCTAATCTCCCACTGAGGAGCCTTCCTCAGGACACCACAAACAGCCTCTGAGTCATGGCTGCTATGGCCCTGCAGAGACATGTGACCAAGTCACCTGGTACTGGACTTCATCTTAGAATACCAGTGTTTTTCCACTGAAAGGTGGGAATCAACTAAGCCTGGAGACAAAGGGCTCCCATCACATACAAAAGCTATTTAAGACAGGGGAGTGACATCATCATGTTTCTTCTTCACTGACTCCCCGCCCAAGATGACTGCTGGAAACACCTAAGTAACAAGGACTGAACTAGGGGAGAAGGGATGAACCCAGGCTAGAGGGATTTCTGGCCTGTGAAAGGAATACCTGTAGTTTTAAGCTGCAAGCAAGTGCAGCTTGCCTTCAAGAATCTCTGAAAAACTGCCTAAACCAACAATTAGGATGATAATTTACTACTCATATTCAATCTCTTTAGTAAATTAACCTTAGACTGCGTTTTTGTTTATTTGCTAGGTAATCTGCTTTGATTTATTTGCTATCACTTAAAATCTATCTTTTGTAGTTAATAAACTTGTTTTGTCTACAACCAGTCTGTGAGAATCATAACTTGGGGCAGAAATCTGTGTTTATTCCTCTCCACACTGAGTGAGGGGGCGAATTTCATGATGTTATGCTCTACAGTTTTCTGTGCAGCACAAGACAGTGTAATTTTGGGTTTATACTCCATAAGGAGGTGCATGCTTTAGCAACTGGGAGGTGCCTTAGCTGAGCCATCCCATGCAGTGCTGATCTCAGCATCTATGTGTGTAGCTGCAGCTGAGTGTGTCCGGTCTGTATGTGTGCTAGTAAAGAGCAGTCTGGAGCCTGGGAAAGGGCTTGGCATGCTGCACAATAGTGCAGTGTAAAGGGAGCCCAGGCTGGTGGGTCAGGCAGGCCCAGTAGTACCCCAGTTCCAGGCAGGGAACCCATCACAGGGAGACACTTATAGTACCAGCCTCATGGGGGTGCTGTTAGGACAAATTAGTTAACATTAACAAATCAATGCATAAAATATAAAAACTTCCTTTCCTTGTGAAACTATGCTCTCCAAAGCACTGAGGAGGGCACCAAGGGAGAAAGGAGTTAAGGAGAACATGGATTAAATACAATGCCCTATAGGATGAGGGGATAAGCATGAGGAGCCAGTGGTCCATTTCCTGCTTTGGAGGAAAGTGCAAAAAAACCAGGAGTTCCTTTGCCATAGTTAGTTTCTTCCTAACTCTTTTAGTTACTTTTGATTATGCCCTGAAACATGAAGATTTATATACTTTGCCTTTTTTATTTTATTCTCACAGATTTAATTTGGCGTTACCTTTATTTCACTTCTTTATTTGGAAGCCTGTTTCATTCTCAATTAAATGAGTTCCACAGATCGACTGATATTTTTTTAGATGTTCTGCCTTTCCATTACTTCAGCTGTCCTGTTGTTCTTGAATTTCAGAAAGGGAGAATGGAAGTCTCCAAGCCATGTTTCTATGCCATGAGGTATTTTGTACACTGCTGTTTAGATTTCTCCTCCTAAAGCAAACAATCCTGACCTTTTCAATCTCTCTTCAAAACTGTGACAGACTCCTGTAACTGAGGGAGGAGAAGCAGGATTGCTTGGTGGAGCTGAGGGAAGAGAGGATAGAGAAAGTTATCTAAGACAAAGGATCTCCTCCAGAGGTGCTTATTGGAAAAAGAGCTTGAAGAAAGGCACAGCAAAGGCAAGGAGAAGGTCCATGTTGGACAAGGGCAGGCTAAAACAGCTTGGTATGAGAAGGAAAACTTTCTTTCTTCAGTGCAAGTACTGGCCTTTATAAGTAATTAACAAGGAAATTGAAACATGTCAGATGGATCACTTTCATTCTGTGTTAAGTGATTTGCCTTATCTTATGAACAGGGTACTAATTAGCCCCTTTGAATGCAAACTGAAGTTAGAGATAGGATGAAACTGGAAATCTGGACACATCCACACTCTGTATGTGCGTATGAATGTGTGAGAGACTAAGGTGTTAAGACAAACAGAAATCCCAACTTCCAATCTCCTTGAATTTGGGGATATAGGAGGGATTCAAATCTACAGGCAGAGCTTAGACTGAATTTTGTGTCAATGCCTAACTATTGAACTGAGACCCATGTTGCACAGAATCTGTGGGCCAGATCCTCAGCTGGTGTAAGCTGGTTAGCTTCAAGGAAGGCACCAATACACATTGCATCTTAGCAGGGCCGGTGCAAGGAATTTTCGCACCCTAGGTGAAACTTCCACCTTACGCCCCCCCTCAGCCCTGCTGCAGCTCCCCGCCCGCCCCCGTGGCAGCTCCCCAGCCCCTAGCCTGAGAAGCCCTGCGGTACCTCCCCACCCCAGCTCACCTCTGCTCCGCATCCTCCCTGGGTTGCCAGTGGTGTGCCAGGACAGCCCAGAGGATTCTGGGGGCCTGGGGTCTTTGGTGGTGGGGGGCCCCCACTTTGGTGGTAATTCGGTGGCGGGGGGCCCTTCCGCTCTGGGACCCGCCGCCAAAGTGCCCTGGAGACCCGCCGCGGGGCCCCCCCACCGCCAAATTGCCACTGAAGCGGGACCAGCTGTTTTCAGCGGTAATTCTCTGGCGGAGGGCCCCCCCCGCAGGTCTCCGGAGCACTTCAGCGACTGGTCCCAGAGCAGAAGGGGCCCCCTCACCGAATTACCGATGACGACCGGGCTGCATGTCGGCAGCGGGTCCCGCTTCGGCGGTAATTCACCAGCGGGGGGGGTCCTTCCACCCCAGAGCGGAAGGACGCCCCGCCAGCGAGGACCAGGACCAGAATAAGCTCCAGGGGCCCAGGCCCCACAAGAGTTTTCCAGGGCTCCGGGAGAAAGTGAAGGACCCCGCTCCAGGGGCCTCGAAAAACTTTGTGGGGGCCCCTGCAGGGTCTGGGGCAAATTGCCCCTCTTGTCCCCCTCTCTGGGTGGCCCTGCTAGCGTGCTGACCCAGAGGAAGCCCTGGGCTGCTGGCTGCTGCGACGGCACGCTGACCCAGAGGAAGCCCTGGGCTGCCGGCAACGGCGTGCTGACCCAGGGGAGTCCCTGGGCTGCTGGCTGCCGCGGCGGCGCCCTGACCTGGGGGACACCCTGGGCTGCCGGCTGCTGCCGGCAGCTCATACTCCTTCTCTGTCCCAGCAGCAGTGGCTGTTCAACCATTTAAAAAAAAAATTGGGGGCGCTTTTTGGCGCCCTCAAATCTTGGAGCCCTAGGCAACCGCCTAGTTCGCCTAAATTGTTGCACCGGCCCTGCATCTTAGGATCCCAAATCATCCTCTTAATATTTTAGAAAAGAAAACTTGAAACAATAATGCTGATCAACAATGCTTTTTATACTCAGGCCTGGTCTACACTACGCATTTAAACCAATTTCAGCAGCGTTAACGCTGTACCCGTCCACACAATGAGGCCCTTTATAGCGATATAAAAGGCTCTTTAAATCAGTTTCTGTACTCCTCCCCGACGAGAGGAGTAGAGCTATAATCAGTATTACCATATCGGATTAGGGTTAGTGTGGCCACAAATCGACGGTATTGGCCTCCAGGCGGTATCCCACAGTGCACCACTGTGACTGCTCTGGAAAGCAATCTGAACTCGGATGCACTGGCCAGCTAGACAGGAAAAGCCCCGCGAACTTTTGAATTTCATTTCCTGTTTGCCCATGGAGCTCTGATCAGCACAGGCTGCCATGCAGTCCCAAATCCAAAAAGAGCTCCAGCATGGACAGTACAGGAGATACTGGATCTGATCGCTGTATGGGGAGACAAATCTGTTCTATCAGAGCTCCATTACAGAAGACGAAATGCCAAAGCATTTGAAAAAAATCTCCAGGCTATGATACAGAGTCCACAGCACAGTGCTGCGTGACAAGCGTAACGGAAAGCCAAAGAATCAAATGGACGCTCATGGAGGGAGGGAGGGGGTACTGAGGACCCTAGCTATCCCATAGTCCACAGCAGTCTTCAAAAAGCATTTGCATTCTTGGCTGAGCTCCCAATGCCTGTAGGGTCAAACACATTGTTCGGGGTGGTTCAGGGTATAGCTCATCAATTTACCCCTGCCCCCCCCCCATGAAAGAAAAGGGAAAAAAATTGTTTCTTTACTTTTTTCAATGACACCCTATGTCTACTGAATGCTGCTGGTAGACGCGATGCTGCGGCAGTAAAGAGCAGTATCCGCTCCTCTTCCCTCCCCTGTGGCAGACGGTACAATATGCTTGCTATCTGCTGAGTGCTCCTGGCTGGCCTCAGGTGAGGCCCTCCGGGGACGCCTGGGTAAAAATAGGAATGACTCCCAGTCATTCCCAGTAGACGATACAGAACGGCTGGTAACCGTCTTCATCATAGCAACTGGGGGCTGAACTCCATCAGCCCTCCCCCCTTTCATGTCTAAAGAAAAGATTCCGTACTGCCTGGACTATCATAGCAGCGGGATGCTGGGCTCCTCTCCCCCACACCGCTTAATGTCCTGCCTGGACTTTTTTCAATGTCACCATATGTCTACTGCCTGCTGCTGGTAGACACGGTGCTGGGGCAATGAACAGCAGCATCCTCTCCCCTCCCTTCCCCGGTGGCAGACGGTACAGTCTACTAGGACTGGTAGCCGTCTTTGTCATCAGCCCATGAGTGCTCCTGGCTGGCCTCAGGTGAGGTTGGCCAGGGGCACCTGGGTAAAAAAAGGAATGACTCCCGGTTATTCCCGGCAGATGGTACAGAACGGCTGGCAACCGTCCTCATCAGAGCAACTGGGGGCTGAATTCCATCATTCCCCGCCCCCCGTTTCATCCTTTCATGTCTAAAGAAAAGATTCTGTACTGCCTGGACTATCACAGCAGCGGGATGCTGGGCTCCTCTCCCCCACACCACTTAATGTCGTGCCTGGACTAATAGCAGTTGGAGGCTGCCTCTCCCCCATTTTATCTCATTAACAAGTCAGTGTTTCTTATTCCTGCATTCTTTTTTACTTCATCACACAAATGGGAGGGACACTGCCACAGTAGCCCAGGAAGGTTGGGGGAGAAGGGAAGCAACGGGTGGGGTTGTTGCAGGGGCACCTCCCGTGAATGGAATGCAGCTCATCATTTCTGCGGGATCTGACACAGAGCAGCTGTGCTCTCTGGTTCTCTGATACACTGGTTCTCTAGTACACTTGCCCAATATTCTAGGCAGGACTGACTATTTTTAGATACCATAAAGGAGGGATTGACTCGGGGAGTCATTCCCATTTTTGTCTTTGCACCCATGGCTGACCTCAGCCAGGGGCACCCATGAAAGCAGCAGACAGTACAGAACGACAGATAACCGTCTTCTCAAATGGCACAGCAGACGGTACAGAACAACTGATAACCATCTCTGCTGTCATGCAAAGGCAAATGAATGTTGCTGTGTAGCGCTGCAGTATCGCCTCTGTCAGCAGCATCCAGTACACATATGGTGACAGTAAAAAAAGGCTGACTGGGCTCCACGGTTGCCGTGCTATGGCGTCTGCCAGGGCAATCCAGGGAAAAAGGGCGCAAAATTATTGTCTGCCGTTGCATTCCCAGAGGAAGGAATGACTGACGACATTTACCCAGAACCACCCGCAACAATGATTTTTGCCCCATCAGGCACTGGGATCTCAACCCAGAATTCCTAGGGGCGGGGGAGACTGTGGGAACTATGGGATAGCTACGGGATAGCTACCCACAGTGCAACACTCCAGAAATCGACGCTAGCCTCAGACCATGGACGCACAGCGCCGAAATAATGTGCTTAGTGTGGCAGCGTGCACTCGACTTTATACAATCTGTTTTACAAAACTGGTTTATGTAAAATAGGAATAATCCTGTAGTGTAGACATACCCTCAGGAAAACAGCTTGTACGAAGGTGCTACCACAAAGGAGCAGACAGAGGGCTGATAAATAATTAATAGATGTTTGAACTAGGGCTGTCAAGCGATTAAAAAATTATGTCCAATTAATTGCACGATTAAAAAAATTATTTGTGATTAATCACACTGTTAAACATAATAGAATACAATTTATTTAAATATTTTTGGATGATTTCTACATTTTAAAATATATTGATTTCAATTACAAGACGGAATAAAAAGTGTATAGTGCTCATTTTTATTTCAGATATTTGCACTGTAAAAAAACAAAATAAACAATATTTTTCAATTTACCTAATACAAGTACTGTTGTGCAATATATCAGAGCGGTAGCCGTATTAGCCTGTATCCACAAAAACAACGAGAAGTCCAGTGCCACCTTAAAGACTAACAGATTTATTTGGGCATAAGCTTTTGTGGGTGAAAAACTCACTTCTTCAGATGCATGGAGTGAAAATTACAGATATAGGTATAAATATATTGGCATATGAAGAGAAGGGTTACCATTTTGTATGCTTAATAAAGATCACCAATCCCTCAGACAGAGACAAACACCTACAAGATCTTTATCTAGCATTCTTAAAACTACAATACCCACCTGCGGAAGTGAGGAAACAGATCGACAGAGCGAGACGGGTACCCAGAAGTCACAAACTACAGGACAGGTCCAACAAGAAAAACAATAGAACACCACTGGCCATCATTTACAGCCCCAGCTAAAACCTCTTCAACACATCATCAACAATCTTACAACCTATCCTGGAAAATGATCCCTCACTCTCACAGACCTTGGGAGGCAGGCCAGTCCTCGCTTACAGACAGCCTCCCAACCTGAAGCAAATACTCACCAGCAACTACACATCACACCACAAAAACACTAACCCAGGAACCAATCCCTGTAGCACACCCCATTGCCTATTCTGTCCCCATATCTACTCTAGCAACACCATTAGGGGACCCAGCCACATCAGCTACACCATCAGGGGCTCATTCATCTGCACATCTACTAATGTGATATATGCTATCATGTGCCAGCAATGCCCCTCTGCCATGTACATTGGTCAAACCAGACAGTCTCTACGTAAAAGAATAAATGCACACAGATCAGGAATGGTAACACACAAAAACCATAGGAGAACACTTCAATCTCCCTGGACATTCAGTAACAGATTTAAAAGTAGCCATCCTTCAACAACAACAACAAAATCAAAAACAGACTTCAAAGATAAACTGCAGTGCTACAATTCATTTGCAAACTTAACACCATCAATTTAGGCTTGAATAGGGATTGGGAGTGGCTGTTTCACTACAAAAGCAATTTTCTCTCTCTTGGTATTGACACTTCCATCAATTATTAGAAGTAGACCATATTCACCATGATTGAATTGGCCTTGTCAACACTGGTTCTCCACTTGTAAGGTAACTCCCTTCTCTTCATGTGCCAATATATTTATCCTGTATCTGTAATTTTCACTTCATGCAACTGAAGAAGTGGGTTTTCACACACAAAAACTTATGCCCAAATAAATCTGTTAGTCTTTAAGGTGCCACTGAACTCCTCATTGTTTTTGTAGCGAAATATCTTTATCATAGAAGTTGAACTTACAAATGTAGAATTACGTACAAAAATAACTGCATTCAAAAATAAAATAATGTAAAAATTTAAAGCTTGCAAATCCACTCAGTCTTACTTCTTGTTCAGCCAATCACTGAGACAAACAGGTTTGTTTACATTTGCAAGAGATAATGCTGCACGCTTCTTGTTTACAATATCACCTGAAAATGAGAACGGGTGTTTGCATGGCACTGATGTAGCCGGTGTCACAAGATATTTATGTGCCAGATACACTAAAGATTCATATGTCCCTTTATGCTTCAACCACCATTCCAGGGGACACATATCCATGCTGATGACCAGTTCTGCTTGATAACAATCCAGAGCAGTGTGGATCAACACATGTTCATTTTCATTATCTGAATCAGATGCTATCAACAGAAGGATGATTTTCTTTTTTGTGGTTCAAGTTCTGTAGTTTCCGCATTGGAGTGTTGCTTTTTTAAGACTTCTGACGCATGCTCTACACCTAATGCCTCTCAAATTTTAGAAGGCACTTCCAATTCTTAAACCATGAGTAGAGTGCTGTAGCTATCTTTAGAAATCTCACATTGGTACCTTCTTTGCATTTTGTGAAATCTGCAGTGAAAGTAGTCGTAAAATGAACAACATGTGCTGGGTAATCATCCGAGACTGCTATAACATGAAATATATATCAGAATGCAGGTAAAACAGAGCAAGGGACATACAATTCTTCCCCAAGGAGTTCAGTCACAAATTTAATTAATGCATTATTTTTTAACGAGCATCATCCGCATGGAAGCATGTCCTTTGGAATGGTGGTCAAAGCATGACGAGGTGTATGATGTTTAGCTTATCTGGTATGTAAATACCTTGAAATGCTGGCAACAAAAGTGCCATGCAAATGCCTGTTCTCACTTTCTGGCGACGTTGTAAATAAGAAGAGGGAAGAATTATCTCCTGTAAATATAAACAAACTTGTTTGTCTGAGTGATTGGCTGAACAAGAAGTAGGACTGAGTGGACTTGTAGGCTCTGAAGTTTTACATTGTTTTGTTTTTGAGTGCAGTTATGTAACAAAAATATCTATATTTGTAAGCTGTACTTGTATGAGGTGAATTGAAAAATAGTATTTTTTCTGTTTATCTTTTTTATAGTGCAAATATTTGTAATAAAAAACATATATATTGATTTTCATATATATTGTGTTGTGTTGTAACTGAAATGTAGAAAAACATCCAAAATATTTAATAAATTTCAATTTTTATTCTATTGTTTAATAGTGCAATTAAAACTGTGATTAATCACAATTAATTTTTTTAATCATGATTAATTTTTTGAGTTAAGTGCTTGAGCTAACTGGGATTTATCGACAGCCCTAGTTTAAACTAATGGATAATCACTTGTTAAAAATTATTATAGAGTCCAGCAGATCAAAAGGTTGATTATTACTAACTCCGTCTGCAGAGTGCTATTATCATCTCTTAGACATCCTTCCTGTATCTGTAACAGACTTATTATTTCTATTGACCTTTTATAAATGGAACCTTAATATATAGTGTGATGTTTTTGGTTAACTCTCTGTCTCCTCTCCTGACAAAGAGGAATATCTCAGTTGGCTGTATACTCAGAGGCTCACCTTTTCAAAGGTACATGAATGCAAACATGTGCACACACTTATGTTATTTGTAAAATCAGGTGTCAATTAGCCTGACTATACTTTTGGGCATCCGGCTGCACACATCCAATTTTCAAAATTTGAGCCATGGTGTTTTCTTTGCATTAATAGGGTTTTGTTGTTATGTATGCTAATATAAAATGCCTTCAAGCATATTTTTCAGATTATGAAATATTAAAGTTAATAAATAAAAATAAAATAAACAAATAAAATGTTTAAGAGGAAAGCAGGAATGGTCTGTTCCAGTGGCCTGATGGCTAATACATAGTCGAAGAGGGAATGTGAATTCAGGAGTAGTGTTTCTTCAGATAAATGAGGATAGATTAAATAGATTTTAAATCCAGAAGAGACTATTATGATCATCTAGACTGATCTCCTGTGTAATACAAGCTGTGTAGATATGTCCTTTGGGTTCCCTAAAAATCATCCATTTACTTTCACTGTTAGGTCAGCAATTACAATGAGGCAATTCCATTCTCTTTCATCAATAGCTAATGTGGTCTCAAAGGCAGAGGCACTCTCTGGGCACTGGAGCCATTGAGGAGCAACCTGACTTGCCGATAGAGCTGCAGTCTGCTGTTTGCCTGAGATTCCGACTCTGATGAACAAGCTTCTCTAAACTCATAGGTGCAATGAGTGATTGCCTTTTCACTTCCATTCAGCTTGTCTTGCTCCTTCACAGTGAGCTTATCTGATTCCTTCACAAGGGTGCAAGAGAGGAACTATGGCATTATCACTGAGTAGATGTATTAATCATAGCTTGGAACAATGACAGGACCAAACCACAGTTGGGAGTACAACTGGAAAATTGGATTTTTCAAAAAGATTTAGTTCATAAATCAGGTACAAATGGGGGAAGTGGATTGGGAATTAAAGAGAAGTGGAATAATTTCTGAAATGTTTCTGTATCACTGAAAATGACCCTGTCTGTCTATAAGAGAGAAATTCACTCCTTTCCACTGCCTACTTGAAGTGTGTGGGCTGTTTACTTAACTAACTAATCACAAAGTTCCCACTGAAATTAAAGGTGACAGAATCTTGCTAACCTTTCAAACAGATTAAATATTTTAAACTACATAGAGAGATTTTCTATACTGTTCACGGATTGTATAGCATCTAACCAGTCCTAATTAATCTTTTCTTACCCCTTCGGTGTAGATAGTCTAATGATTAAAGAACTCCAAAGCTGCAGATGAAAATGAAATACTTTAAAAGTTCAGTTGTTTTAAACAGTTCTATTCATCACCCAATCAACAGCAAAATCCATTGCCAAATATGCCCTGCAGATGCAGTGTACTACAAGGTTAGATGAAACTATAGGCAATATGTTGTATTAGATGGTGGTTTCAAATCCATCCTGTATCCAGTTCAGGATGCACTTGTATGTCTGTTACATACATTATTAAGACTTATTTCCCATGGCTTTAAATATATTTACCAATATAAGCATTTTTTTCATTAAAAATATAAATTAGGGAATGTTAACAACAAATCAAAAGACTAGGTGATGGCATAATATGATATGTGGCAGCCTTCCTCATCATGAGGGAAAGTAGTTTGCATCATAGGGAGCACAAAATAGTATATAAATAAAATTGAGGCACCCAAAATCAGGCTGGCTACTTCTGAAATACTTGGCTAAATCTTGACTTAAAGACCATAGATATCACTGGAAAGCCACTCATTGAGGCTTTGGGACAGGTCCTTAGACAAGATCTAGTCACTTTAAAATCACATAAAAATAATTATAATTGCTGCCTCTGCAGTGGAGAAATGTACAACTATAGCACAAAAAAATCTTCTTTGGCATAATTCATTGTATATTTTCTTTCACGATTTTAAAAAGTGAAGTCTGTTTTACATGGAATTTTACATGCATGTGGATCTTGATATGAAATACATAGAGCTGGCTGCATTATTCATTAAAAATAATTTATCTGAAAAATGTGGACATTTTTAATCAAATATAATATTCAAAAATAAATCTTTTCACTATTCTCCAAGCTCTACAGATGACTAGGTAATATACTGCAGACAATTTTCCCACCAATCGTTGAATAAATTATTGGTGAATAATTCTATTCAGTATTCTGCAAACTTAGAAGGAGAGAGAAGTCTTTATTCAAACTCTGTAGACCACATGCTAGTATCATAAGCGATCAATGTTTCTTCCCAAATCTTCTGCTAAACAAAGTTGTTTTCAACTTTTGAGGGATATTTAGTGCTTGTGAAACATGCTAACTAGACAGTCCAACAAAGCAAATCCTCTCTTTATTCACAAAACAGGCTTGGCCTCCTCTGCCAATGTGCTTTACCTGACCTAGAGGGTAGGGCCAGCTCTACAATTTTCGCCGCCCCATGCAACGCGCCGAATTGCAGCTGCCAGGGGCAAGGGCAGTCCGTGTGCCCTTAGGGTGGCAGGCGTGTTTCCGCCGCTGCGGCAATTTGGCAGAAGCTTCTATGTTTAGCCGAAGCTGCCGCAGAAACGTGCCTGCCGCCCTAAGGGCACACGGATTGCCCGTCCCCCCTGGCAGCAATTCGGCGCACTGCTTGGGGGCAAAACAAGGGGGACTGCCGCCCCTTGCAGATTGCGCCCCAAGCACCAGCTTGGAATGCTGGTGCCTGGAGCCGGCCCTGCTAGAGGGCTTATTTCTGCAGGTAAGCATGTAGTGCCCAATGTTCTCACACCACATATTGCTCTGCTAAGACTGCCAAGAAGGACGTCAATAAGTGTTAATCGTGATAGTTATTTTTGTGATGTGGACATCTGTCCATCATGAACTGGACTCAAAGTATCGCGATAGTTTGCTGTACAGCCAAGAGTCACATATAGACCTGGGTTGGATTTAACCTAGGATGGGCAATATTTTCTATGTGTAGCACTCAGCATGTTTCTATCACAGTCAGAAAGAAATATGGGATAGCGTAGACAGCTCTATGCCACTTGCTTCCCAAGCCCCCACACCCACCAGGACATGGCAGGGTGGAGCGGTGATGTGCCAGGGCTAGAAGTGGGCAGGTCGGAGCATACAGTACTCTGCCATATTCTTAGCTGGCTGCAACCAGGGTAACAGAGCAGTCCTGGGACTTCTCTAGCTTATGCTAGAGACTATTTCAACACCTGGCTGACCCAAGATAAATGGAACAGAAAGGTGACTTGGCGTGGGTTATGAGGCTCCTCACCACCATCTGTCCTTGACATTAAGAAGTCTTGTGTGTAACCCAGGAAATGTCACCAGGGGTCCACAGGGATCCCCTGGGTCTGACACATACATAATAGTATGTCAGAGAGTAGCATATGATGTCTCTATCACTAGCCTGTAACTCGCTGGTCATCCTCATCACTGTGAAATGTTTGTACAGATAATATTTAAGAAACTATGTAACTATACTGGTAAGTATGTTCTTCAGGTGTGTTAGTTCACAGAGGTCACCACAAAGTGATAAACAGGCTCTGTTCAGGCAAGGGATAGTAGATGCTTCTCTCTCTGGCTAGTCATTGTGTGGCTTAAAATGAAAGTCTATTTGCACTACTGAGCCTGATGCTAATGAAAAGATTGTGAATTTACATGAAAGAATATCTGCAGGAAAACCTAAAAAAGTAGGGGGTGTCCTGTTTATGAGGAAAGACAATGGCTTTGGGGGTTATAACTGGAGATACTAAGGCACACCTAGGATTCCTCACCAAGGAGATGAACAGTCAGCATGTTTTGCCTTATGAAAGGAGGGTCACAGCCAACCTCCCTGGAAATGAATGAGGGGGGATTTGATAGCTGCTTTCAACTACCTGAAATGGGGTTCCAAAGAGGATGGATCTAGGGTAGTCTCAGTGGTAGCGGATGACAGAACAAGGAGTAATAGTCTCAAGTTGCAGTGCAGGAGGTCTAGGTTGGATATTAGGAAAAACTTTTTCACTAGGAGGGTGGTGAAGCACTGGAATGGGTTACCTAGGGAGGTGGTGGAATCTTCTTCCTTAGAGGTTTTTAAGGTCAGGCTTGACAAAGCCCTGGCTGGGATAATTTAGTTGGGGATTGGTCCTGCTTTGAGCAGGGGGTTGGACTAGATGACCTCCTTAGGGTCCCTACCAGCCCTGATATTCTACGATTCTATGAAAACATTGCAAAGACTTTGGGTGAGCTAAACTTCAGTAGATAAGACAGTATCTTGTTAATTAAGGCTTGGCTCTAAAAGGCATGTTATGATTTTTATTTTACACGTAACCATTTGTTTCCAATACTTTCACTTGCTACTTCTAGAATCTCTATAGTTTGCTAAATAAACTTATATTTGTTTTCACTATAAACATATACAAATGCTGTGTGTTAAGCGGAGCAGTGATCCCAAGGTAAAACTTACAAGCTGACGTGCACTGTTCCCTTGGGAGCAGTGGATTTGTGAATCCTGTGAAGTCCAGTGCACCAGGAGCTGGGCACTCCAGGGGATGTTCAGAGGCCTGGAGGGTTAGTGTGTGCCCATCACTAACCTGTAGATAGTACATGGGGCCTATGTAGAGCTGGAGGGAGTGCTTGTGTTACTAGTAGAATTGGGGAGCTGCCCTCTGGTAGGCACAGACAAGGTATCCTCATGCAAAAGGCAGGTGGTAGTGAGGTGCCTCACAGCCCTGGGTACCTCCAGGAAGCATCACAGCAAACTGCAGGATGAATGATAAGAAAAGGAGGCACTGATTGTTTGGGAGGGAAAGCGATCAATGTTTCTTCCCAAATGTTCTGCTAAACAAAACTTTTCTTAGGGCACATTGAGATATTTGGTATTCAGATTATGTCACCCAGAGACTGAGAGGAGTTCATTCTATTCCTGTGCCTGCATCACAAAGATATTCTGCAATGTATTTCAACGCGAAATTTGACTAGAGGTACACAAACACAGAATTCTGTCATCTGCATGTGTCCATGTCTCTGTGGTTTGGTTATAAATAACCATTTTGTTTCCCCGGGCCTCTGCTGCATTTTCATCAATCTTATTCAAACTTCAGACATCTTACCCAAACGCGTCACTTGATGAAGATGCCTCAAACACAAGATAGCCACCCAAGCAATATGAACAGTCATACAGGGTTCAAGGGATATGGGCTGAGTATGAATGAGTGACTGCATAGGATTTGCAGCATCTGTGTCCCTGTATGCATTCTGAGTGGTAAAGCCATCAAAGCTGCATTGTTTATATGGGTGCTTGCCTACATTTGGGATTCTTACTATAGGATGACTGTTTCAATGGCCTGGAATGGAAACTATGTCAGTATATCATTGTCACTTTTACATTAGTGCTGCTACCATGAGCACTTGGGCTAATTTAATGTATGTGCCAAAGTTATTACGGTTAGCTTCTGAACTGAGAATTAAACCTCATAAAGTCAGCTAACTGTGTAGAATATTTTACTATATCACTGCCTATGAATCTTAAAGACTATTGCCCCCTGAGTGTTTTGATTATCTTGAGAAACAGAGAGCAATTTTAATTTACATAGTAGTTGAGCTAAAAAGATAGTTACATGGTGCACCTATGGTGCATTTAAGCTCCACAGTCACAGGGCACAAGATTTTCTATAGTTCCCTGCTTCCTGTGCTACATAGTTGATAAGATTTTATTGGGGGCATCGCAGCATAACATCAGTATCTAAGGTGACCAGAAGAGATCCCTATGAAAGCTTCCTGAAGCCAAAGCGAGGTGTCCAATCACTTAGGAAAGTAGAAGCCTACATGATGCTTACACACTGCTAAGTCTTTTGGTAAAATTTTGGCTAGTGTTATTGTTTACATTAATGCTAGACAGGTCTGTTCTGTGAGGGAATGGTTTGCTCTGTTATAAAGCATGCTGGTTCCATAGTATTGGAGGTTCCTGTAAGTGTGTGTTGAGATTGCCAGTTTGTATTTTTAGCTGTATTAATTCTCAGCTGCCAATTTAGGACTGAGGTATTGTCCCCTCCCATTCACTCCAGTGGCACCAAGTGGTGTCAGTGGGGGTTGAGGATCTGGCCCTCTGCCTGTAACTGCCTTTTTACTCAGATAGCTCCATCTCCATACTATTTGAGTGCCTTACAAGTATTTATAGATTTAGCCTCACAACAGCCCTGTGAGGTAGGGAAGTATTATCAGGATTTTACATAGGCGGCAAATGAGGCAAAGAGAGACAAAATCACTTGCCCAAGAGGACACGGGCAGTTTGTCACAGTGCCAAGAATTGAACCCAGACCTTCTGAATTACAGTCTACTGCATTAACTAGAAAACTTTTTGCTTGTCCTCCTCTACATTTCCCTCAATTGCTTACCCCTCTTCCATTCCCCCACCCTCATTCTCTGTACCCTTATGATACCCTCCTTCATCCCTCACCAGTTCCCTACACCTTCTCCATACACCCTTTCATCCTGCGCCTCTCCCACACACATACACAATGTGAAATCAGAAACCACGGCTGCACATCTACCCAGAGCCACTCAGAGGATTCAGGGGGCCTGGGGTCTTCGGCAGCCGGGGGCCCCCGCTTCAGCGGTAATTTGGCAGCGGGGGGTCCTTCCGCTCCGGGACCTGATGCCGAAGTGCCCCGAAGACCCGCAGTGGGGGCCACCCGCCACCGAATTGCCGCCGAAGACCCAGCATTTCAGCGGCGGGTACCAGGGCAGAAGGACCCCCCTTGCCAGGGGTCTTCGGAGTACTTCAGCGGTGGGTCCTGGAGCGGAAGGACCCTCTGCTGCCGAATTGCCACCAAAGACCCGGAGCAGAAGAAGCTCCAGGAGCCCGGGCCCCACAAGAGTTTTCCAGGGTCCCCAGAGTGAGTGAAGGACCCCACTCCAGGGCCCCCATAAAACTCTCATGGGGTCCCCTGCAGGGTCCGGGCTCTGGGGCAAATTGCCCCACTTGCCCCCTCACCCTGGGCGGCCCTGAGTCAAGGCCCCTAAACTCAGTAAAATTAGGGAAAAGCCTAATTCACAGAACCCCGGGACAAGTAGAAGTGTTATTTGTATAAAAGAAAGTGACAGGTTCTCTGCCCATTGCATAAGAGGAGACTGGGGGTCCTAAAGGGACGCTGGGGGCAGGTTGAGTGACATCAGGCAGAGTAGCAGTGAGCAGCCAGTCAGAAAGAGAGTGGCCAGAGAGGCTGAATAGTCAGGATCGAGCACAAAGAACTGAGATGTCTCATGAGGAGAGAGGATTCCCAGGTATAAAAGTGCAGAGACGGAAGAAGGGAAAGGCACAGAGCATATTTAAGCAGTTCAATTTATCTGAGATGTGAGATGGACCTGGAAAGACATAGGCACAAGACCTCTGCTTGAGAGAAAAGGGCAGCAGTGTTTTATCTGAGGTTTCTGCAAAAAGCAGTTGCCTGTGTGCCCTTTGTTACTACCCCATGCAGGAAAACAGGCTTTGCACACATTGCTGGAAACAAACAAATTACACTAAGAAAATGCCTAATGTTACACCACTGATTTCTGCTCCAAGTGGATAATTGACCTGCAAGGCAATGAGTTCTGTTACTGCTCAGCAAAGGGGTAACAATACTATAGCTTTGAAACTGCAAACTTAGCTGCTGCTGCTTCCAGGGTGAGGAAGTTTAATTTACAAATATCTTTAACAGCTACAGACAATGTAAAGTGTCAGGGAAATATGGCAAAATTGCATGATAAAGTTCTTTAAATGTCACTGTGACTCTCACTAAGTTTAGAAAATAAGCAACTGACTAATCCAGCATGTTGGCAAAGCCATTATTAAGCCAGCTACCCCTCTAGATAGAGTTGCATTAATCTTTTAGGTCTGCTATAATGTAGTATTTCTGTTATTTTCATTCATTTCGAAAAAATACCGAATCTACTGAATCTCATTATCAAGCTGTCCTTCACTTACCAGCTGAATCCTCAGTTTCCCTGCAGAGCAGTACAGATAATTGCTTTTTGCTATTATTAATTTATAGCGACTTATTCTGAAGTATTTTGGTTTGTAGATATATTTTGTGGTTTGCCACTAAATTGTTACAATCTCCCAGAGTCATTCCTAAAAGCAGTTACCTAGCAAAATGATGAGTAGAAGTGGGGTGATAGCATCAAATAAAATAATGACTGTTATATAGAACCATTTCTATTTGTTACTTTTTGTACTTGTTTCACTTATAATCTGAAAACATAGAATATTAATAAATCCTTCTTCCATAATATGATCTTTCTAGATTATTTTCATAATATTTTCTAATTTTCTTGTGTTTCCTTAACACATTCTAATAATTCTCACCTAGCCTTGCTACATAACATGGCAACAGAAATATTCTGCAGCTGAATTCAGCATCTAGACCATTTTTGTAGAAAAACTAGTACTGATGTAGAGGAGAGATTTTTTCCACTAAGTTAAATGAAGCTGGGCTTGAGCCCATGAAGATTTGTAAACATGAATTGCTTTCAGTAGACAGAAGGACACATTTTCAACCAGAGTCCCTAGAATTAGGGAACTAAATCCAGACTTAAATACCTAAATATCAGGTGAGAAGAACTTGTGAGCTGTGTATTATTTTTACCAATATTGTGGGCACATCCATTTGTTTGATTATGAGTGGGTGATAGCTGTAGGAAAGCCTAAGTTGTGAGGTTCTGTAGAATTATAGGAAGACAGACAATAGGTGTACATTAATCCCATTTCTCCCATATTTGACCAAAAAATGCCACCATGGCTAAACAACAGAGTCAAAGGTGGCTAGAGACCAAAAGAAATCCTTGAAAAATTGGAAGTCAAATCCTATTGAGGAAAATAGAAAGGAGCAAAAACTCTGGCAAGTCAAAGGTAAAAGTATAATTAGGCAGGCCAAAAAATTATTTGAAAAGCTACTACCAATAGACATAAAAAACTAACAGCAAAAATATTTTAAGTTTATCAGAAGCAGGATGCCTACCACACAATCAACAGGGCCGCCGTACGATCAAGGTGCTAAAAGAGCACTCAAGTGAGTCAAGGCCAATACAGAGAAGTTAAAAGAACGCCTTGCATGGATCTTCACTGACGAGAATGAAAGGGACATTCCAACATCTGAGCCATTCTTTTTAGGCGATAAATCTGAGGAACTGTTAAAGATTGAGGTGTCCATAGAGAAGATTTTGGAACAAGTTGATAAGACAACCAGGACAAATTGATAGTCACCGAAGAGTTCTGAAGGAATTCAAACATTTCACAAAAACTAACTGTAGTATGCAACCTATTGCTTAAAATCAGTATTCAGGACAGATTACTGGAGGACAATTTATGTAACACCAATTTTTAAAACAACCTCCAGAAATGATCCTGGCAATTACAGGCCAGTAAGACTAATTTCAGTATCAGGCAAACTGGTTAAAACTATAGTAAAGAACAGAATTATCAGATACAGGAATGTCTCCAGGCACAAGCGCAGCAAGCACATGCCTGGGGCAGCAAGCCACAGGGGATGGCCTGCCGGTCACTGAGAGGACGGCAGACAGGTGGCCTTCTGCAGCATGCCTGTGGGAGGTCCGCTGGTCCTGCGGCTTTGGTGGCAATTTGGCAGCGGGCACACCGAAGGTGCGGGACCAGTGGACCTCCTTTAGAAACACTGCCGAATCCACATTAGCAGTGGACCGCCCGCAGGCATGCCGCCAAAGGCCACCTGATTGCCATGCTTGGGGCAGCAAAAACATAGATCCACCTCTGATCAGACATATAATAAATGAACACAATGTGTTGGGATAGAGTCAACATGGCTTTTCTAAAGGGAAATCGTGGCTCACCAATCTATTTGAATTCTTTGAGAGTGTCAACCAACATGTCGATATAGTGTACTTGGACTTTCAGAAAGCTTTTGACAAAGTCCATCATCAAGTTTTTTAAGCAAAGTAAGCCATCATGGGATAAGAGGGAAGGTCTTCTCATGGATCAGTAACTGTTTAAAAGACAGGAGCAAAGGCTAGGAATAGAGGGTCAGTTTTTACAATGGAGAGAAGTGAATGGCAGTGTCCTCCAAGGAACTGTACTGGGACGTGTGCTGTTCAACATATTCATTAATAATCTGGAAAAGAGGGTGAACAGTCAAGTGGCAAAGTTTGCAGTCAATACAAAAATTATTCAAGGTAGTTAAGTCCAAAGCAGGCTGTGAGGAATTACAAAGAGAGCTTACAAAACTAGGTGTCTGGGCAACAAAATGGCAGATGAAATTCAACACTGATAAGTGCAAAGAATTGCTCACTGGAAAAAAGAATCTCAACTATACATATACAGCAATGGTTTCTAAATTACCTATTACCACACAAGAAAGATATCTTTGACTCTCAGTCAGGGCTGGCTCCAGGCACCAGCCCAGTAAGCAGGTGCTTGGGGCGGCCAACGGAGAGGGGCAGCATGTCTGGCTCTTTGGCGGCAGGTCCCTCGGTACGTCTCGGAGTGAACGACCAGCTGCCGAATTGCTGCCAAAGACGAAGCAGCAGCGGGAGAGCTGCAGATCGCGATCGTGGCTTTTTTTTTTTCTCTGCTTGAGGCGGCAAAAACCCCTGGAGCCAGCCCTCCTCTCAGTGGATAGTTCTCTACAAACTTTCACCCAATGCACAGCAGCAGTCAAAAAGGTTAGCAGTATGTTAGGAACTTTTAGGAAAGGGATAGGAAATAAGATAGAAAATATCAGAATGCCACCACATAAATCCATGATGCGCCCACATCTTGAATATTGTTTCCAGTTCTGGTTGCCCATCTCAAAAATAATATAGTAGAACTGGAAAAATTTCAGAGAAGAGCAAAAAAATATGATCAAGGGTATGGAATGGCAATGGGAGGAGAGATGAAAAAGATTAGGGCTGTTCAGAGATGAGTAAGGGGGAATATGGTAGAGGTCTATAAAATCATGAATGGTACAGAAAAGATGAATAGAGAAGTTGTATTTACCCTTTCCTCCAAAGAAAAATCAGGGGTCACCCAAAGAAATTAATAGGCAGCAGATTTAATATAAACAAGAGGAAGAACTTTTTCACACAACACACAACCAATGTGGATATCATTGCCATGGGATGTTGTGATGGCCAAAAAAGATGGGTATTAGTCACGATGGCCAAGGATGCAGCCCCATGCTCAGTGTGACCATGAATCTCTGACTATCAGAAGCCTTAAGTGGAAGATAGGATCCAGCACTCCATAATTGCCCTATTCTGTACAGTCTCCCTGAAGCTCTTGCACAGACCACTGTCAGAAACAGGATACTAGTCAGGATAGATCATGGTCTGACCCAGTATGGCAGCTCTTATGCTGAAAGAAAGAAAAAGATCCTATATTCAGAGTCTGATAATAGCCCCCCACATTTTGTAATCCAATCTTACTAGTAGTCAGTACTACTAATGGTTTATTCCTTCTCTTATGCAATTAACATTGATTCTGTCACTACAACTGTTTCCTACATTTCGTTCTGTGACAATTTCATCTGTTGCAACATACCGTGTTTTTTTCTGGTTTTGACATTAATGTGTTTCTTACCTTGAGATTATCTAATTTCTACTTAGTGATTTTAAGGCCATAACATTTACTTTGAATGCTTCCCCCTCAAAAGGATGTGGTTATAGAAACAACATAGTCTTTATGCAAATATATTTAATATGTATAGGTACATTATGACTTCTCTGTATAACTTCTTTAGATGAGTAAAATTGTACATTTTATTATTGAGCAAAAAAAATTTGTTTTTTTTACATAAGATTGAGGTTATGATATCTGAATTCATTTTTTCTGATTTTTTAAATTGATTTTCATAATCTTTGCACGCATGCATACACACACACAGCAGTGTTCATCTACACATCTCAAAGGGCTTTGCAAACAAAAGAAAATCAATATATCCTGATGTTATATATATGAGGAAGTTGAGATGACTTGCTGGAAGTCACATAGCAGATCAGCAGAAAAGCCAAGAACAGAACCCAGCTCTCCTGACTCCCCATCCAATACCCTATTTACTGGACCACACCACCTCCCATATAAATACATGCACACACATCTTATCTACAGTAGCCCCATAACTGTAGTATCCGAGCACATTGCATAATTCCTGTGAGACAGGGATGTACTATTATCCCAATTTTAGAAATGAGGAACTGATACTAAATGACTTGCACACAATCACACAGGGAAACAGTGGCGGAGCAAGGAATTGAACCTTGGTCTCTCCAGTTCCAGGCTAGAAATTAATCACTAGAGCATCCTTCCTGTCTAGAGCACTTGTTGACAAATATATGCTGGTGAGTGTGGGTGTATTCATTTATTTATAATACATACACACACAAACACCAATAACATTAAGCACAAATACTGTAACAGTGATAGAGCCTAAACTGGCCTATACCATAATCCCATTCACTTATGCTAAGTATCCCATAACTCCTCACATTTGCTCCGGTAAGCATTTGGCATAAGCAGATAGGAAACTTGTCAAAATCAAGATACATTCATTGTGTGTCTTAGCACAAGCTAGGGAAGTACCCTCATGAACCAGTACCTGGAATGTTAGTATCCAAAAGAAAAATAGGAACAGAACAAGAAGTTAGGAAACTGGTACAAACTGATGGGTTGGATTTAGTGACAGGTAAAGAGATGTGTAATTTGTAAAATCACCATATAAATAATACCAGTTGAAATGTGCAACTTTGGGAACATATTTTCTGTGTAAGATGAATGTAACATCACTGTACAAGATGGCTTCCTAAACACTGGTATTATATAGAAACTTTTTTCCCACTGTACTAGGTTTATTGCTCTAAGCCAATCATAATATGACTGGCATTGGTTATTTGGCCTCTTGAATATATGCAGTAACAAATCAAAGTATGGTCAAGCAGCTGACTATATAGTTTATCAACACCAGTAATATTATGCTATATGCATATACGCTCTATATAGAAACTGAGAATACAACTGTATAATATACAGCTGTAAATTATGTCTATATATTTCTCTACAAACACATATAAAACCATTACAGAGAGAGAAACAACTATCAGTGTTCCATGATCGTCCCTCTTTCCTAACACATACACACACACTTCATAGAAAATAGCCACTAATCAAAATGGAAACGTGAGGTAGTTTGTGGCGTATTTTCTGGATAAAAACTACTTCTCTTTCACCATTTTATTTATGCTTTATTTTTTTCCATCAGGAATGTCTTGCAAGTTCCCCCCTCTCCCTGTGCATTTCAGTAATGTTTCTCACCTGGGTATATTTAGCTGTGCTGCAGAAAGCAGAATTTACCCTTTGACCTTTAGGGCACACCCTTCACCATCACTGACAGGTTTCCTGTTCTCTTTGCAAAAAGCAGTTTTACCTGCAAATCCCAAGGTGATAATGAGTCATGTTGAAATGGCAAAAAAGTTATTTGCTGCCTTTTGAATCAAACCTTAAAAATAAAGTTCATAACTTCAAGTATCAGAACTTGCCTGATTCCAGTACTGAAAGAGGTACAGGAGTTTCATTCATCCTGGTGCACAGGAAGTGAAGGAGGAAGGTGGAACCAGGATGGGAGAGGAACAGGGAATGACCAGTGAATGGGTAAGGAATTTCTCCCCCTTCACCTGATTTATGGAACCTCAGCACACAGATGCTATGCTCCAGAATCTGACCTTAAAAACAACATCATATTAAGATGGGCCCAAGCAAAAAAAATTGGATTGGGATCCAGAGTAGAATTTCCACAACAGTTCTGGGTCATTTGCTTCTGAAGATTTGGTTCAGACCATTCTAGACAGAGTGCTGCTGTAAAATTCATAACTATGCATAGCTATGGGGGGTTGGTACAGGGCCCATTTCTAGTTAAAGTAAACTACAAATGATGAATTTATTTTTTTCTAGATTTCATTTTCTTTGATATATCACTATCAGTAACTTCAGGGGAGACTTGTTAAAAAGATATGCCCTTTTCTCATACTAAGCAGTAAATGAGCAGCAACAGCCCAACTGCACAGGAAAATACATTTCTGTGCATTCTTTAATGGGATAACTTATAGCAGACCGAATTAGAAATCACACTGGAAAATTAGTGTTTCTCTTTAGCAATAGTTAAGAGGCTCATACTTTAGAAGGTTGCTGAATACGGCAGCTTGAATCTACTGACTGCTTGTTATGTAGTTAGAAACTTCATTATTATCATCAGACTCCAGGCTTAATGCAGAATGACAGAATGATACTTGTCTGAGTTGTTAAAACTCTACCTCTCGTCTAACCTCCATTAATCTCAAACACCGGCGCTACTGCATTCCTCATTTTGTTAGAAAATTGCCAACAAGAGCTCCTCTAATGAATGATGCAATTGCTAAACACTGTAAGAAGCAGTGTTTGATTAGTTTCATAAAAGCAGATGATGAGTTGTCCTAGGCACAGCATAGCGTCATGAAAGGCAGAGTGACTTTGCTGCTATCTTGATGTTTCATTGATAATGAAACTGGGAAATAATTAAAGCAGATGATTGGGCCATTCACATATGACTGTGACTTACCAAAACAGGGCTGTGTGGTGACAATGAAAAAACACCAATGGCTTAGATGAGGTAGGAAGATCAGAGAAGTGTGTAGAGCTGGGGTAAATAGTAAATATCTAGTAGTAAATATCTGAAAATATTGCTAATGATTAAATTTGTAAAATAGACCATCATACTTCAAAAAGGCTGGTACAGCAAGTAGAGAAGGTCTATCTGAGCAGAATTTCAACATCTGCTCATTGCTGAAAGATGTCATTTAACAGCCCCAACCCGGGCTATAATAATTTAACAAATATTTAGAAACCATTTATTTATAGTTGATCAAGTATCTATTGTTTTAAGAAAGGATTTGCATTTGGAAGATTTGCAACCAGAAGAAATAAGAGTTCTTATTAGAGTTTTTAGAGACTTGGGGACTAACAACAATTTTTTTTGTTATAAGCTGGGAACATGTCAGTTGGCAACGATGGAGGAGGAGAAAGACCTGGGTGTATTGGTTGATCACAGGATGACTATGAGCCGTCAGTATGAGACAGCCATGAAAATAGCTAATGTAATCCAAGGATGCATCGGATGAGGTATTTCCAGGAGAAACAGGGAAGTATTAGTACCATTATACAAGGCACTGGTGAGTCCTCATCTGGAATACTGTGTACAGTTCTGGTCTTCCATGTTTATGAGATGAATTCAGACTGGAACAGGTCCAGAAAAGGCTCCTAAGATGATCAGAGGAATCAAAACCTATCTTATGAGAGGAGACTTAAAGAACTTCAGCTTGTTTAGTCTAACCAAAAGAAGGCTGAGGGGAGATATGATTGCTCTCTATAAATACATCAGAGGGAAAATATTAGGGAGGGGAAGGAATTATTTAAGTTAAGCGCCAATGCGGGCACAAGAACAAATGGATATAAACTGGCCATCAACAAGTGTAGGCTCCAAATTAGGTGAAGGTTTCTAACCATCAGAGTGAAGTTCTGGAACAAACTTCAAAGGGGAGCTCTGGGGACAAAAAACCTAACTTGTTTCAAGACTGAGTTTGATAAGTTTATGTAGGGGATGGTATGATGGGACAGCTTACACTGGCATGTAGCAGATCTGCAACTGCTGGTAGCAAATATCTCCAATGGCTGGTGATGGGACGCTAGATGGGGAGGACTTTGAGTTACTATAGAAAATTCTTTCCCAAGTGTCTGGCTGGTGGGTCTTGCCCACATGCTCATAGTCTAAGTGATCACCATATTTGGGATTGGGAAGGAATCTTCCCCTAGGTTAGATTGGCAGAGACTTGGGGAAGAGGGGTTTTTCACTTTCCTCTGCAGCATGAGGCACAGGTCACTTGCAGATTTAAACTAGCGTAAACAGTTGATTCTCTGTGTGAAAGTAAAATAAATTATATATTAAGAATAGAAAGGATTAAAGAAATGCTGTCTGTATCTTTAAGCAAAAATGTTGGAATATTGCAACCAGGTGTCAGGAATACAGACATTAACATAGAACAATTGCACCGTTTAAGGGCAATTGGTGAAGCATTAGCCTTAGATCGATAACAGTTAGTAAGGAAATAGGATATGCATGCTGTGCCCCAGGTGAATTTTCCTGTTTTGCTTTCTTTGTTCCTTTGTCTAATTCCCGCCCTTTTATCTGTATAAATAAGACTGTTTGGGTCTTGCATGGCCGCTCACATATTCTGAATGTTATTGGCGGAGCGCTGCGCTAATAAACAGAGTGGTCTGACAAATTGTGAGTCTTGATTCTAACTTTGACAATTTGGAGGTTCCACCGAGATGGCAACCGTCTTCACTGGGGCTGTGTGATTCCTGACCGTTTGTGTAGGACGACCGTGGCAGCCGGCACCTGGGCACTTGGCCCAAGCGGTCCTCCACTAAAACGGAAAGGCGCACGACCACAGTGAAGTCTACGCCATCGAACCTGTTGGTTCCCACTCTGTTCTGGTAGGGATCCCGGGATCTGACATCAGGATTCTGGTCAGGTAATTATTTCTGTGTTTTGTCCGGACTGAGGACTGTCCTGTCTCTGTGTCTATCCGTCCTCCCTGTGGAGTGTTTGAGTCTGGGTGCCGTCTCTATCTGGGGATCGGCCGACCAAGGGGTTCCCGTCCCTGCGGTCTGAGTGAGTGAAATCTGCACAATCGCAGCCGCACCACACCTTGGGTAAAACCCTTAGTGTGAAAGCAAAGGCGATTGAGGCAGTAGCCTGTGGGCTCCTTTTCTGTGTTGCACTGGGCATCGCTCTGACGAACCCTAATTTCCTTCTTGTGTGATTGGTGTGTGAAGTCCTCCTGTATGGGTAACCAGACGTCTAAGCCGGGGCAGTTCCCTAAAGGAACTCCGGCTCATTTTATGTATTTTAGGAAAGGTCTAGACTCCTGTAAGTTTCTGGAAAAATGGTCTAGGCTAACTCAGGGAGATCCCAAAACTCAGTGGCCACTGTTAGGATCTTGGGATAAGGATCGAGTAGACATCTTAAAAGACAAGCTCGGCCAATCTAAAACTAAATTGGCAAAAGGAGAGGTCGATTGTTTCATGCAATGGTGGGAAGAGGCAAATCGTAGATGGACAGAATCGAAACTCGCCTCTCTCAAAGATTCAAATGATAAGTTAAAATCTTTATTGGAAACCTCCTCTCCCACCACTAGACCGAGCGCTCCCCTTTACCCTGTTCTCCAAGCAGACCCCCCTTCATACTCCTGTCTCCGGGTGGGAAAAGACGAAGAAAACCCCTTGCTAGATTCCGGGGATGAGGATGAAGAAGACGCATTAATTGGCCTGGCAGCCTTGCGTCGAATCAATAGACGGTCACCCACGCCCCCAGCTCAGGAACAACTGTCACCAGATCTCCCAGATCAGGAACAATTCCCAGAGATCTCCAGTTCGGACCTGTCTGGACCATCTGGTAATGCCGAGGCCCATTCCTCTGGACTAATTCTGCCTCGTAAAAGTTCACGCTTAGGCCTTAAAAATATCCAGGCTCCCCTCCGAATCCTGCATACTGGGGGCCAGGACGGGGGTCCCACTTGGAGCTATAAACCCTGGACTCGAACTGAGCTCCTTTCAATTATAAAAGGCTTTCCAAAGCCCCGAGAAAATCCTACCAAATTTGCAGAGGAATTTTTGTTGGTGTGCGATACCTATGAATCCTCTGAGGCAGACCTCCTGCAGCTGTGCAAGCTACTTGTAACAGCCCCTAGTGAGCATGATAAGTGGCTCACAGCAGCAGATTGGCCCGCTGCTGACCGCCACTCTACTTTGCCAGACACTGGTCCTACTGCTGAATACCGAAAAAAGTGTAAGGAACGAGCTAAAAATCTATTTGAAGCCATCCCTCGGGTATGGACTCCTAAAACCAACTGGACTGCCATAAATAGCTGTAAGCAACGACAGGGAGAAAACCCTGGTGACTATCGCACCCGGCTAACTGACATTTTTCTGCAACATTCTGGTATACAGCAACCAGATACAAATGGACAGGGTGCCCTGGCTAGTACATTTGTTAATGGCCTCCTGCCTGCTATTGGCAATCTGCTAAAACGCATAAGTGTTGGATGGGAGACCGAAACCATGGACAAATTGCAAACAGTGGCAGAGCATTGCCAGCGTACTTTAAAAGGAAAGGAAGAGCAATCAGCTCAGCAGTTAATGGCCTTGCAAATACAGCATTATTCAGGGCAGGGCAAACAGTACCGGGGACGGGGAAAATACCAGGGACGAGGACGGGGGGGACGTGGTCGCGGGAGGGAACAGGGAACTGGATTTTCGGGTTATGGGGATGTTTGTAATTACTGTAAACAGCCGGGACATTGGAAAAATGAGTGTCCAAGCCGGCCTGGTAACTCTGTGAACAACCAGTTAACCCCCCTGCCAGCACAGCCAGTCAGCCCCCAGCCTTACTTTGCCTCACAACAATGACGGGACACCGGGGAACCTCAGGAAATTTTAGCCCCTTTACTACCTCTCACTCCCACTGGTGAGTGTGTGTTAACTATCAATGATCTTTCTCTCCCTTTCCTTGTTGACACGGGAGCTTCGCTCTCTGCAGTTCGTACTACCGACCTGCCTGAGGTTCCCCGCTCCGGAAAAACCGTGTCCGCTGTGGGCATTACGGGAGTCCCAACCCCTTATCCCCTTTCAAAACCTCTACCAGTCCAGGTTGGTCCCCTTTCTGCGGATCATGCCTTCCTTCTCTCTGATTCCACTCCGGTAAACCTTTTGGGTCGGGATCTGTTATGTAAGCTTGGCTGCATCATATACTGTTCCCCGGATGGGGTCTATTTACAAATTCCCCAGTCTTCCCTGAGTGATTCTGTAGCCTCCCTGCTGTCTGAAACGTCCCTTTCTACTCCGGTCCCTTGTTGCCCACTGGTCCCGTCCCTTGAGCACCTAATTTCGCAGGTCCCATCCTCTCTGTGGCCAACCCATCCCTCTGAGGTGGGCCGCTTAAATACTGATCCTGTCTGCATTACTGTTGACTCTTCCAAACCCCTGCCTCGCCTATCTCAGTACCCTTTAAACCCTGAGGCAGAGGCTGGCATTGCTCCGGTCATAACTGCCCTGCAGGAGCAAGGCATTATTGTTCCCTGTTCCAGTCCCTGTAACACTCCTATCCTCCCTGTTCGAAAAGCTGATGGCAAATCATGGCGATTTGTTCAGGACCTTCGAGCCATTAATCGTATTGTCATACCTGTTTTTCCTGTTGTCCCAAACCCAGCAACAATCCTGGCTTCTATTCCACCAGCTGCAACTCATTTTACTGTTGTTGATTTGTGTTCTGCTTTCTTTTCTGTTCCGGTTCACCCTGATTCCCAATACCTCTTTGCCTTTTCCTACAGGGGACAGCAATATACATGGACCACATTCCCTCAGGGGTATACGGAAAGTCCATCTTATTTCTCCCAGGCATTAGCCCGAGACCTAGCTGACCTTGTTTTCCCATCTGGGTCCACTCTAGTCCAATATGTAGATGATCTGCTCCTCTGTTCCCCCTCGTTATCTGCCTCAGAAACTGATTCTTTAGTGCTCCTTACTGCCCTAGCAAACAAAGGTCACAAGGCTTCTCGCTCTAAACTACAGCTTTGTCAAACCTCTGTCACATACCTTGGTTTTCTCCTCTCCCAGGGTTCCCGTACACTTTCTCCCACCCGCGTCCAGGCTATTCTTAGCTTTCCCCGACCCTGCACTCCACGCCAGGTCCGAAAATTTTTAGGCATGACTGGATTTTGCAGGCAATGGATTCCCCAATACGCCTCCCTTGCAAAACCTCTACAGGAACTCACTCGACTCTCTGTGCCTAATCCCATGCCATGGTCACCTGAAGCAGACTCTGCCTTTGTTTCCCTCAAACAAGGTTTGGCTTCGGCCCCCGCTTTAGGGCTGCGAGACTATTCTAAGCCTTTTACCCTTTTCTGCCATGAACAATCTGGATGTGCACTTGGAGTTCTCACTCAGGTGCACGGAGGCAGGAATCGCCCAGTAGCTTATTTCTCTGCCACTTTGGACCCCGTGGCCCAAGGCCTGCCCCCCTGCCTGCGTGCTGTGGCTGCTGCAGCACGCTTAGTCGAAATGTCTGAATCCCTTGTCCTTCGCTCCCCCCTTACTCTCATGGTCCCTCACTCTGTAGAAACTCTGCTGTTACAACGCAATACAAGCCACCTCTCCTCCGCTCGCCTTACCAGGTATGAACTTCTACTGCTGTCGGCCTCATTTATCACTATAAAGCGCTGTTCTCAGTTAAATCCTGCCACTCTCCTTCCTTTGTCTAATGACGGTGATCCTCATGACTGCCTTGCTACTGTCTCTGCTATCACCGTCCCGCGCTCTGACCTTTCTGATGTCCCTCTCCCTAACTCTGACCTTGTTTTGTTTACTGATGGTTCCTGTTTTCGAGACAACCAAGGTCGTCTCCTTGCAGGATACGCTGTAGTGTCACTCTCTGAAACCCTAGAAGCTGCACCTTTACCTTCTGTAACCTCAGCACAGGTTGCTGAATTAGTTGCCCTCACCCGTGCCTGCTTTTTGGCTGAGGGACGCTCCGCCACCATTTACACTGACTCTCGCTATGCTTTTGGGGTTGTACATGACTTTGGTACCCTCTGGCAAGCTCGGGGTTTCCTTACATCTGCCGGTACCCCTATTAAGAACGGCCCCTATATCGCTGCTCTCCTGTATGCAGTTTTACTTCCCTCTGCCCTGGCTATTGTTAAGTGCCCTGGCCACTCGATGGCAGACATTGATGTTGCTAAGGGTAACGCGTTTGCTGATGCCTCTGCTAAACATGCTGCTGCTATAGAACCTTCCCCAGATGCATTTCTAGGTTCCCTCTCTGTTTCTGTACCACCACCCTCCCTCACTGACCTCACCCTGCTCCAGGACTCTGCCCCAGAAACTGAAAAAGATTCCTGGGTTGCCCAGGGTTGCTCTCTACATCCTGATTCCCTTTGGCGTTCGCCTACTGGTACCTTCGTAGCCCCCTTTTCATTCTACCCATCGCTGGCCGCCCTGCTACACGGTGTTTCGCATGTCGGAAAGGAGGGAATGGTGTCTGCTCTAACTAAGGCGGGATGGTGGGCTCCCCATTTCAGCTCTTTTGCAGCCCGCCACTGTGCCGCCTGCACCACTTGCCAAAGCCACAATATTGGTAAACCTGTAAAAGTGGCTCAGGGATTCCGGGGCTTGCCCCAAGCACCCTTCTTGCACTGGCAACTTGATTTTGTACAAATGCCTAAGTGTCAACGATTTGAATTTATTTTGGTTATGGTATGTTTATTTTCTGGTTGGATTGAAGCCTTTCCTTGTTGCAAGGCTGACTCACTGTCCGTTGCTAAATGTTTGTTAAACCATATTATGCCTGCCAAGGGAATTCCTGCCACTCTGTCCAGTGACCGGGGTACACACTTTACCGGACAAATTGTTCAACACCTGGATCGTATATTACATGTCACACACCTGCTGCACTGTCCCTACCACCCACAAAGTGCAGGTGCTGTGGAAAGGCGAAATGGTGTACTTAAGAATAAACTTGCTAAAATTTGTGACTCCACAGGGTTAAGCTGGTCAGCAGCTTTACCACTAGCCCTTATGGAAATGCGATCCACTCCATCCCAAAGGCATAAACTGAGTCCTTTTGAAATCGTTATGGGACGCCCTATGCGAACTGTGGCTACCATTACTCCAGTCCCAGACTTGAATTTGACTCACAGTACGCTCCTTCAATATTGCAAAGGATTAATGCAAGCTGTAAGTCACTTCCATTCACAGGTTCGAGCCGCCTGGCCAACGGAACCCACCTCTGACGCCTGCCACAACCTCGAACCAGGTGACTGGGTCTATGTACGGCATCACCATCGAAAACACGCCTTGGAACCTCGCTGGAAGGGTCCTCATCAGGTACTGCTTACTACCCAGACAGCTGTTAAGCTATCTGGCACTGCAGCATGGATACATGCTTCACAGTGTAAGAAGACACCCTCCCCGGCGAACCAATCAACACCTCAGGACTGCGCAGAGTCAGTTTTGACTCCAGAAGAAGACGCAGAGGAACAGCCTGCAATACCTTACAATCTACGCTCTCGTAAGGGTTGCCAGAAGCAGATGACGATCTAAAGCAAGGCCCAAGAAGCAGCAGCAGTGAGCCTAGCGCCTGCTGTCTGGTGGACATAAAACTGTGAGTGCAGTTCCCTCAGTTGAGGTTGTCAGAACCAGAAGGGCCTTGCCTCCAACATGCAGCTCTGGTGGCGCCTGTTCCTCGGCTGCTGGTATCTTAAGGTCTGGGGTGCCCACAATGACAATTCTTTTATCCAGCAGCAAGTGTGGATAGCCCAGACCCTTAATATTTCTAAATGCTGGGTCTGCAGCCACATCCCAGCCCACTCTCAAGCTGGTGTTCCTGTCCTGGCTATCCCACTGAATTCCCCAGACCTTACTGGAGGACCCCGTCCATTTAACAAAACATGGAACAGCAATGACACTTGGGAAGCAGTGGGAATAAATGTATCTAAATGGATAAGTGTGGTGGAGGGGAAAGGTCATTGGTGTTGGGTGTGTAATGGGACAGGGCTGGATCTGGGAACAAGCCGTTGCCTTCAGCATATTGTGGCAAATGGTGTATGGGATTATTCAAACAAAACTAAGAAGTGGCGGACTGGGTATGGGGATATGAATTTTTTCTCAACCTGGGATCAAACAGAAAAATCAATCTCATGTTCCCTCTACAGTAATCTTAGTAAAAATAATACAATCTTCCAATGCCATACAAATACTACCACTCTTCGTAAGGAGGATTACCCTGTGCCCTTTGGAGGATATTACTCCTCATTTGCAGATACCTATGTAACAAATGGATGCAATCGACCTTTCCCGGCCTTAATAGGCCATCATTGGGTTTGTGGAACCAAAGCTTATACTGTATTACCAGCTAACTGGTCAGGTATCTGTTATCCCGCCCAACTCTTCCCACAATTCCGGGTGCTAGAGTCCCTCCCACGAGAACGCCTCCGTAATTTCAGGCGAAAAAGAAGGGACTTACTAGATGCCCAATGGTATATACATAACATAAGCCCCTTAACTTGGGAAGAGGCCATTGGCACTTCCTTTATCCCACTTGGGGGAGTAATACACCACGCAAAAAGACTCCTAAGGTTACAAGCAGTGGTTGAAATTATGGCAAATGAAACCGGAGAAAGTTTAAAAACCCTGGCCAAAGAAACAGGGGTGATCAGACAGGTTGCCCTCCAAAACCGTCAAGCATTAGACATAGTGCTGGCTGCAAAAGGAGGAACCTGTGCTCTCATTGGAAAAGAATGTTGTGTGTTTATACCTGACAATACCAATGAGGTAATAGATCACGCTAGCCACTTAGAACAAATCGCATATCTTCCTCATGAAGAGCTGAGTTCTTTATGGAAGTGGCTAAGTAACCTGTTCAATTTCTCTGGCATAGGAAACTGGTTGTTTCAGGGAGCCCTAACTATCCTGTTTGGAATCTTAGTGATTTTTGTATGCTTTCAGTTAATCTCCTGTTGTATTCACAATTGTGTCACCCAGATGACTACCCCAAAACAGAGTGCTAACATGATGATTTTGAATATCGCTGATGAACTAAGAGATAAGGAACGGTTAATTTGTGGAACCCAGTAAGGATTGGTCATGGCGTACGCCTGACCAAAAGGAGGGATTGTGAAAGTAAAATAAATTATATATTAAGAATAGAAAGGATTAAAGAAATGCTGTCTGTATCTTTAAGCAAAAATGTTGGAATATTGCAACCAGGTGTCAGGAATACAGACATTAACATAGAACAATTGCACCGTTTAAGGGCAATTGGTGAAGCATTAGCCTTAGATCGATAACAGTTAGTAAGGAAATAGGATATGCATGCTGTGCCCCAGGTGAATTTTCCTGTTTTGCTTTCTTTGTTCCTTTGTCTAATTCCCGCTCTTTTATCTGTATAAATAAGACTGTTTGGGTCTTGCATGGCCGCTCACATATTCTGAATGTTATTGGCGGAGCGCTGCGCTAATAAACAGAGTGGTCTGACAAATTGTGAGTCTTGATTCTAACTTTGACATCTGTAACTTGAAGTCTTTACATCAGTGGTCACCAACCGGTTGCTTGTGATTGACTGGTCAATCCTAAAGGATCTCCATACCCCCTCCTGCATCCCAAGCCACACCCTGAGCCCCCTTCCAGAGCCAGCACCCCATGCCCTCTTCTGCACCCTGATCCCCCTCCTGCACCCCAGGGCCCAGCCCTGACCCCCCTCCCAGAGCCACTGTACCCCCTCCTGCACCCCAACACTCTGCTCCAGCCCAGAGCCTCCTCCTGCACCCAAACTCCCTCCTAGATCTTGCACCTCTCACCCCCTCCTGCAGCCCAAACCCCCTGCCCCAGGCTCAGCCCAGAGCCCCCTTCCACACTGCAAACCCCTTGGCCCCAGCCCAGTGCCCGCACCCCCTCATCATCCCCAATTCCCTGCCCCAGCCCGGTGAAAGTGAGTGAGCGTGAAGGAGGGTGAGCAACAGAGGGTGGGATGGAGTGAGTGGGGTAGGGCTTTGGGGAAGGGAAGGGGCAGGGTAGATCCTGAGTTGACTTTAGATTCAAAAAGTGATCTTGGGTGTAAAAAAGTTGGAGACCACTGCTTTACATCATGATTTGAGGACTTCAGTAACTCAGCCAGAGGTTGTGGGTCTATTACAGGATTGGATAGGTGAGGTTATGTGGCCTACAACGTGCAGGAGGTCAGACTAGATGATCATGATGGTCCCTTCTGGCTTGAAAGTCTATGAGTCTTATCCTAAAGCTTAGCTAACTCAATAGAAACAGAACACTGATATATCTTGCAATAGGACAAAAGCCAATTCATGGGATTCAGGACAGAAAGAGTTTCTACTGTAGCCATTTCCCTCCTCCCACCTGCAATCTGGAGTGTGGATTCTTCTAGGTGGACATCAGAACAAGGGGATATTTTAACACTGTGCCATTCCAGCACAAAAATTCGGATGTCTTTCAAAGGACTCAAACTAGTCTAGTTTGGAATGGCTTTTTTCTATGTAAACTGTTCATCTAGCTTGAATGTGCCAACAACTACTATTGAATGGTAAAGTGTGAGTCACCATGTCCTCTGTGCTTCCTAGCTAGGCATATTGCTATGGCTATAATTACATTACTGCTGTTTTCCATTACTCAGAGGAATGTTACTGGCTATTTTCAAGAGAAAAACCTCACTATCCATACGTTTGAGACCAACATATCAAAGCAGAAAAAAATGTATGGGCACAGAAAGCTTCTTAGTCACAGCAGTTGTTGAGTATATTGAAAAAAGAATAGGATAGATTAAGTGGTTAAGGAGAGTTTCCTATAGAAAATTGATGCTTTTTTTCTTCATATGTCCTATCTTCCATAAAATACAGCATTACCTACCTATGTGATAAAATCTTTTTTTATGCTGTAATTGTGGTGTTAATCTATTTTTCTGTCACAAAAAAGATATCTCCAAGTTAATAGTAATTGATATCTCTAATATTAATTTTTAAATAAATAATCAATAAAATAATGTATGCCTTAATAATGTAATTCGCCTAGGGCTGTGGTCATTGAATAGCGGCTCAGTGCACGTTGATGCTTATTTTCTCTTGGCAAAGGATTTATGGGAGGCTTAATTAAAGCCTGAAGAGGGTTGGGTAAAAGGCAGTGGGTGGGAGAGGGGTCAGAAGTAAAGAACCAAAAAATCATCAATAGCTGAGGTGAAGAAATAAGCCCATTTCCATGATCTCTCTCTCTCTCTCTGGGTGACTAAGCAACTTTGGAGGCAAAGTTCTTTTCTGGGGGAGTGAGGCGGATAGGAGTTGGCCTCCACTGCATATCAACTCTTCCCCTGAATACATTAAGCTATAAGAGCCAGGATCTTCAACTACAAAGCCCATGAGTATTTTCTAGATGGGTCAGGCAGGAAAGAAGAAAATGCATTACTGATAGTGCAAAGTCATCATTCCCTCTTCATTCAGTACTTAAATGTTTGCCTAAATGTTACATACACACACATTGAGCTCATGCACACAGAGCGCACGTTCAAAAATTCATCATCCGGCAATAGTTACCACCCTCTGATGTGTTTGATGCCATGACTTTCCCTGTACTTAGTTACGTAGGTAACTGCAATTTCTGAAATAGCACAGTGATAATGATGAAGCTGCAGAATGAATATCTGATCTAACTAACACTGCCTTTTTAGAGAAACTCTATTTAATGGGCGATATAAGAGGAAAATATTTGATTAGCATACTGAGAATGTTAGGTGAGCACTCCCATTTTAAAAGTGATACCACACCACTAATCTTCAGCTAAGGATAGGGTTCTATATGAGTGAAAATGTGATGATTTTTTTCTCTTTTATTTGTGCTGCTATAGAGTGAATCCAAAGCATGCTTTCCTATAGATTTTATTTTATTGTCTGTTCTCTTGTTTTTACTTGCCCTTAGGGACAAGTCTCATCACATTTAAAAGAGAATGATAACCTTTTAAAACCACCATATAGAAATCTACAGCAGACATATAATTCTCTATTGAATTCCATAGCATGATTTAAAAATTCTGTAAAAAAGTCTCATCCTCTTCTAAGTTCTATTTCTTATTGTTTACAATGCTACTAAGTAGCATAGTACTTGTCCAAAAGGGAAAATTTAAATAAACTACTTTTACAAATTAAGCAAAAACATGCTAAGTATCAAGGAGAGAACGAATGATCAAATGAGCAAGTGAATCCTACCATGTAGGGATCATTTTCTTTTCTAAATGATTGTGTACTGAGAAGGTACTGGCTACCCAGACTGACATTCCATTCTCATTCTGTTCACCTTTTGATTCCAGAGAATCAAAAGGTGTCCTGCAGAGCAGTGTTCTGTGAATGAGAATACGGTTCTGAATAAATTGATCACAAAATCCATGCTAAGCTAAATCCTTGATAGTTCCCAGTGGCCACGTATGTCTTCTACACAAATATATGCAACATTTCAGTGACCTTAAAACCTCCTGCACCTATGCAAATAGCTCAGTGGGAGGAATTCCTGGTTTTTTCCCCCGGCCTTTCTGAATGTAGACTAAACATCACATCATCCCTGCTTTGTAAATGAGTCTAATAATAATTGCAGCTGTGTCACCGAGATCTCTTATTATGAAAGACTCTCTGGATTAAAAAAGTTTTTTCCAAACTCAATTAATTTCACTCTACTTTGCTCCTCTGGTTGACCAATGGATAGGCCTGGCAGAATTTTAAATTTTCTTTTTTTTCTATTTGACATACCAACATTTATTTTGTATCCGTTTAAATGTTCACAGTTTCACAGCAGAGCTGCAGAGGGCTCCCTGTGTGGACAAGGGGCCCAGGATACAGGATCCTTGTGAGTGCTAGGGAGGTTGTGCTCACTGGACAGAGCAGAGACCCTCACATGATTACTATTAATGGGTATCTTTTCATCAATGTCTGCATGTAAGGTCAAATCAATGTTTAAAAACAATTAACAATATAAATCAAGTGTTACCCATGAATTACCTTAGGGCCAAACCATGGCTCCCCTGCATACAAGCTGACTAAGTGGAACTGCTGGGCTCACAAGAAGAAAATACCTCTATGGGCTGTATTAATGGTTGCATTGCCAATCCATGCCTCATACACAGGGCTGTTTCCATAATATACAGTTACTGAGAAATAGCTGTATTGACTATGCAATTCAGACAGCTAGAAGCAACTAGAATATAGGGAACTGTATAAATGAGAAAAAAATGTACTGTTATCCCTCCCTATCCGTACATCATCGCTGTGTATATTAGACTGTTCCTGGGCTGATTGCTCTATTCTTGATTTCTGTCAGAGAGAGCCAGTTATGTCATCCATCTGCCTTTCACTCCTCTAGCATTGGTTGGGAGATAGAGACCCTTCTTGACTGGCTGTGAACATTCCATTTCAGTATAATAATACAGCCATTTAGATAATCTGAAAATATGCTTTCTATTACAAGGCTTCGATTTCCTAGTAGAAAATTCCTAGGCTTCTTAGTGCCAGCAAGCTGTTTAACACCGCTTAGCATGGCAATCTGGTTTCTCACTGCAATCTCCTATTATCAAAAATCATGCTTTGGAAAATTAAGAACTAGCTGAGCCTCACACACCCAGAGGAACCTGAGCAGTGCATGGAGAGGCTGAAGAGCCCATCAAAAAGCCCTGAAATTCCTCTGTCTTCAGAGAGAGAAAGGGTAAAATTCAACCGAGCTGGTGCAGGTTTAGAGAGCCCTTAGTTGTGGCTGTTGCACTGTGATCTAGAGATGGTTTACCCTCTGGAGGGCATACTCTTCCTAAACTCTATACTGGGGCTCTGTCAGAGTGGAGGGGACACAGCTGTTTCAGTCAGGACTCCCATAGGGGAACTCTTCAGTCACACAGATACTGAATCATTCTCTCCCTACCCCTTTCTTTATTGCCAGCTTCATCAGCTGTTTCAAGATGTGCTTTCTCCTCTCTCTAGTGGAGATGCAGATGTTTTGTGCTGCAACACCATGGGTGCAACACCATGGGCCCTTGGTGCAGCATCACCATAAGGGGCCTCTGCAACTGCTTATTCTGGCATACACTGGAGCAAGCCCTTCTGCCAGCATTCACCTCAACAGAAGATCTGTCTCAGAGTCAGCAGCCACTCAAACACCACTGGTAATGAAAGTTGCAAGAGAGGAAGGGATGAGGTTAATAAATTAGGAATATGTGACCACCACTGCATTGTCACCATGACTATTGTTAATTATACTGTAGTATGCCCCATATGATGTTAGCTCTCCAAACCCAGTGAACACTTATAGTCCTTGCCCTAAAGTTCATACAGTCTAAAAAAATACAAGGGTAGAAGGTGGGGAGAGATACAAATATATTCTCAAGAGTTCTTGCTATCTTTACTTGGTTAACAGTTGGCTTCAATTTTTTTTGAATCTCAGAGGAGAGCAATGCATTCTAGAGCACCACTCATGAACCATGAAAGCTCTTATATCAGCAACATTTTTTTTTCAATTTAAAAGATCTTAGTGCTTGTGAAAGGCGCATCATAGACTGTCACAGGCAATCAAGTACTCTATTTCTGCTCAGGAAAAGGCCCACACAAACAGAGCAATGAATCTTTGAATTCAGTCCTGACCAAGAGAAAAAGACCTACAGAACTGGTCAAGTCTACCAATGATAAATATTTACTTACATTCCATGTTGCCAGATCATGGCAAGACATTAGCCTCTAATCTTTCATCGGTCTTAGCTCATCTATATACCACAGTATGGCTTTTTGGGAATCACTATATCAGTGGCTGAGGACAAAGGATAATCATCATGTACTATGTTGTTGATGACTGAACAATATTATCTCTGAAATCCTGATGAGTTCTCTCAGTCTTTCTAGGCAAACCAAGAGAGAAAGGGACTACCTCAAAACAAAGGAAATAATGCTCTGACCTCTGTAAACTATACAGGATCCAGAGTACATCCACCAATATGGGCTGAGCCTGAAATGACCAGGACTGTCTCCTGATGATCACAAAATCCAGAGTTAAGCCTCAAATGTTAGCTTCATGGATACTAAAGTTACTCAAGACAATAAGATGTAACAAGTCCAACACCAGGCCAGGGAAAACTCAGTCAATTTAGTCAACAGAGATATAGGAGGGCAACCTAAATACACTGCTATTCCCCTTTACCCTGGGATTCCTTGATCAGGTGGACAAACTCAAATCAATCAGATTTTTCAGTGGGAGATCACCTGCATCAGAAGTCAGATTTATTAACAGTTATAATACTATAATAGATTATATCAATATGTAATATATAATAATCATGATTAAACACTTTCATGATACTCTCCTGGCTCAAGCTAATTCCAGCCCCTATTAATAGACAGCTGAGCTAACAAAGACTCTAGATGTACTCCATGTTTGAAGCTAGATTTCAGATTTAGACCCAGTTCCAAGAGACTGAGATTAATCATCCTTAAGGGAGCCCCAGCAGTAGTGGGGTGAAAGGAAAAGAGAAAGAGGCACTTCTGTTATTGATGTCGTCAAGGCTTATTGTCTCTTGGTGTATTCAATGCACAAGTATATTTGGGGACTAAGGAGACTGATTTTTAAGAGGCCTGCCCACCCTCACTTGCTACAGGGACAAAGTTAGTCTTTGCAAGGTGTTGAATCGAATACAGATGGTAATTTCTGTTCTAACCCACTTACTGAACCAGTTCTCCTATGCTACTTTCGATGATCCAATCCCTTTCCAGATAACCCAGCACATCCACAGTTTACAGGTTTCAAATGGTCATTTTCTCAATTTTTCTGCAACTACCATTTATTGGACTCTTCAAGAGCAAGCCATGAAAATCCATAACTGTAGGTTAATTTCACCAATTTTTATTTTTTTCAAAAAGTTCGCCAGTAAGCAGCAAAGAAAAAAAATCAAAGCATATTGTAATTTCCTAATGCAAACAATGTTCCATGGAATATACAACAATTTCTTTGCTGTCATATAAATTGCACCTAGAAAAAGGAGCTGCTGCAAAGTGTTAATGCCCTCTTGCAAACAGAACACTCAGAACTCTAACAAAAAAAAGGTCTCTGCAGGTTGAGTGAGACCAGAACTACTGAACTATTCAAGGAAGTAAAGGTAAGCCATAGCCATTGCTTGTTCCTAGTCCATTAAGCATCTGGTAGCAGAAACATTTAACAGGCAAGCTAATGAAGAGGAACAGAAAGGTCTGGGCAGTCTGAGATGTAATTTATGATGAGGAAATGCACTATCACAAAGGTGATGGCTGTAGGAGTAAAAGCTTTGCACAATTACAGCATGATCATTTATAGGAATAAAAGTTTTCTAGAATAAGCTCTCAGTATAAGAATGGGGAATCAGGGGCGGCTCCAGGCACCAGCTCCAAGCGCGCCAAATCTGCGTTACCAGCGGACCTCCCGCAGGCGCGCCGCCAAAAGCCGCCTGCCTGCCGTGCTTGGGGTGGCAAAATACATAGAGCCGCCCTTGTAGGGAATTCACACACACACAGCACAGCAATGTCAGTCACATGGATTCTGGGCCAGATCCTCAGCTGATGTGAACTGTCATAGGTCCAATGATGTCAATAACACTGTACTGATTTACACTAGCTGAGGATCCAGTCCTCTAGCTCTGGGACCAGAACATTCTCCTTTACCTAAGTGGGGCTCCTGGCTACCATTTCTTGGCCTTAACCACAGTGATCTGATATAGAGCCTTTATTCCCCTGATCCTGAAAAATGTTTAAGACCTTAGTTTCCACTAATTTCAACTGGAGTAGAGAATGTGTTCAGCACCTTTCAGGACAGAGCCCTAAATAGCTTTGCTGTAGCTCTTTTTCAGAGAGAGCTGCTGCTTGCTTTAATTATCCATCAAGCTCATGTTTACCCACAGTTTTGACATCACCTTTGTTTACAAAAACATTTTCTTGTCTTCCTCACCATGAGCAAAGAAACCAAAGTACATAGTAGGGTAAACGAGTGCTGCTCCACAGATAACTTATATGCTTCTCTCTCTCTCTATCATTTAATTTTCATTTACAGTATGCTAGTGAATATTTCTCTTCCTTGGCCCACCTCTCCCAGAACATGGTGTATCCCTTTATCTCCTGTCCTTTCTCCTCTCTCCAAACTTTCCAGTGTAAGTAAAGATTATTGTGTTGTAATTATGTGAGGCGACTGCCTAAGGGATCAATATATTCCTTCGTGTGGCTTGTTGTCTGCCTTTAACGTCAGTTATTTTTTTCTTCTCCTTTATTAGAACACTCAGACTGATAAGTTTGTGATCAGTGAGGAATTTTGTTCAGTTAGCAAGTAACTTAAGGACATCCTTTTAATTCTAACAGGCTGGGTAGGGACCAACTATAATAGAGGCACAGGACAGAGACTCTGGAGACCTGGGTTTTATTCTCAACCTCCCAGCAGAATCTGTGTGTTACCCTGGGTTAGTCACTTACTTATGCAGAAGGTGCATTTGGCCTAAAAAATAGTGTGATTCCGCTGCATGAGGGGATGTCTATGGTGTAGGCACCGCCAGTGTATGATGGACTCCCAAATTGTAAGGGCACCTTGCATGTTGGTGGGAGAGTATGGTGCATGGACAAGGGCTGATGATTTCCTTCTATGCAAGTTGTTCTGTTCTCCTCTGCAAAACTGCCCCAGAGTAACCCTGAGATCTGAGCAGGAATGGACTCTGCCCAGCATCCAGGGTCTGGCTACTCATACTTAGTGCTGAGCTCAGGATTTATTTCTCTGGGCCTCAGTTTCCTCCTCTGTACAGTGCGATGGGGGGTGATGACAACATTTCCCCACTCACAGGGGTATGGTGAAGCTAAATTCATAAAGATTTGTAAAGTGCTCGGTCACAAACAAAACATGCTCTAGGAGAGTAAAAGAAGATTACATGGTATATAAAAATAACCAGTTGTAATGCCAGCACATTAGGGTTAACACTAGAGCTCCTACAGTCACACCCAGCCAGGATCTCATTACAGTTCAGTTGTTTGCTTGTAGGTTGCATGCTTCCCTAATGTTAATACATTCCATTTGATTCAAAAGCTACCAAAGCTGAGTTCCCATATTTAGAGAATACTCTACTAATGAGCAATTTAAGTTTCCAGGAGTGCAACCAGATCTCAAATTTGAGCCATATTAAGACAACTCCATCCTAAAACTCTGTTCTATTTCTATGAAATTTTTACCACACAGTCTGTGAACACAGTTACTTTAATGGAGTGAAAATTTCCACCCAAGATGATACAAAACTATAAATGGCAATTACCTCTTTCTTAGGTAATGCCATATTATACTTTCAGGATGTGTTCTACCCTTGAAAGAAGGACGTACACAAGTTCATTCTCAAGCTTGATAAGACTACAAACATTATGAAATACCCAGGGCCATATCGTGCCATCAGTTTTTAGGTAGGAATTTTCATTGAGTTCAGTGGGCCCTTCAGCTTAAAAAAATGTTGGTACAGTATGGCTCCAGGTGTCTCACACCATTTGTAGTGTTAAATGCTTCAGAATAAACTTGTGTACATCACCCAGATGCAAATGCAGTGATGAGAAACACACTCATGAATGTTTCTTAGAAAGATCAGATTCCTTATTTTGTTCAGTTGGGGGGCAGAGAGAGGTGGGATGGTTTTGGCATATTATCTCTGAGCCTCGGAAAATACTCCTAAGCTATCTGTACATGCTTTTTCATTTCATGGTAAAAGAGAAATCAGCTGCATGTAAGTGTTCAAGCTAACAAAGTATGTGTTTCATCTAAAGACATCAGCTATATAAAAGAAACCCAGTGAGAGTAACCTATTACCAGGAAAAATATTCTTGCAGCATGTAACAGGGCATGCCACTCACCTCTTGCAAGTGCCCCCTTCTGGTGGGTGCATCTGCAGTCTTTCAGTTTATGGTGACCTATCAGTGGTTTCTCAGGCAGTTTTTCAGTGACTCAGCCCTCCGGCCAAGTCACACACACACACCGTGTATATGTGAAACAGAACAAACCCCTTCCGGGATATGCAGTCTTTAATTTGTCCCGGCCCTAGCTTCCTCCTTGGAGACACTATCTTCTTGAGGCCTTCCTTGGGCTCAGTCCTTACTCAGTCCCAGCAGCCAGCCCAAAGTTCCTTCTCAGCTCCCCCAGTCCCTGCTGCATTGAGCTATTCATGGTCCTGCTGCTCTTTCAGCCAGCCAGGAACACAGTCCTCTCTCCTCCATCTCCAAGCAGCAACTGGCTGTTGCTATGTTTTGTTGCTCATTTTATATGGCCCTGCTGGCTGCTCCTGCAGCTTCTCTCATTGGCTGCTTTTCAACAACCACTCTAGGCCACTTAGAGAACTTTTCTGCTTCTCTCTGGGATGGGGTATGGCAGGACCCTGAGGCCTCCAGCTGGGGGCCTCTGTGCCTAATCCACCCTGTCACACAGCAAAAATAATTTGCCAGTCAATTCTGAAAATTCATACTGCTAAGACATCACATTCACCACATCTCAAGCTGAAGTCAAATTTTGTTCATTGTCTCCATTATTGAAGTCATATCAACATATGAACTCTAACAGAGATTATAACCTATTGGAATAAATCAATTATGGAGTCTTTGTGTATTTAACTATCATCGTTACTGATAATTTTAGAGCACCCAAAAGTGTTCTACATTCTCCACATAAGACAATGGAAGATACAGTCACTGATCTCATGATCTTGTAATTTAAGTATTAGACTGACAATCAGTGAGGTGAGAATGGGATGAGTAGGTGCCACAAATACAGTGATATAACTATACAGTTACTCATTTTAAGCATCACATCATAGTGATACAACTAAAGGTTGGTTGTGTTTTAAGTATAAACATTAAGATAATTTATAAGAAAGTAAATGTTAACTGACATACTGAAGGCATCTTGGATGAGGAGAGCTTTCAAGAGGGATCAATGACCCTGGATTCAGTAAAGCCCTCAAACAGATATATACATTTAACTTATGTGCTTATGTCCATCCTGATAGAAATAAGAACGTATGCAAACACATGTGTAAGTGTTTTGATGAACTAGGGTTTAAATTAAGAGAGGGTGGAGGGTTAGCAGAGAGGAGAATGGAAGATGTTCCATGCATAGCTGGAGGCAGCATGAAAACATAACAAGAGGGGAATCTACAGGCTTGATACAACACACCCTAAAGTCACTCGGAGTCTTTCTATTGGCTAAATTGGGCTTTATATCAAGCCATAGAGTAGAAAATGTTTACATTTTCAGTTTTTAAGACATACTTGTCTGTTACAGCTATCCCTCTATTCCATTTTGTTTCTTACAGCTGTCCCCACACTCCATTTTGTTTTTGTTCTCCTCCTGTGGCCGTCCTTCCCTGGCTGTTAAGTTGTTTACCAGGGCCTCTGCCCTTCTCAAAGGGAGGGCCCCTTAAGTTGTTTAACAAGAGCCATTGCCCTTCTCAAAGGGATGGCCACTTGTGCTGCGTGCTAAATGGGACCACTGCCCTGTTCAAAGGGTTAGTCCTGTTATCACCTCGTTGAACCTGGGCTCAGTGTAGGGCAGGCAATGTCCAGAGCTGCAAGACCTATTGTGTTTTTAAGATCCTGAGTTTCTGTGCTCACCTGCAGTTTTTCCCTGTGCCTCCTCCCCTGTGCCAGAGGGAGCCTATCAGAATTACTGGCGGGAAACTGCCTGAGTTTGCCTTTAAAAACAGACATTTTTGAAACAAACATCAGAAAGGTTCCTGCATTGCTGCCTGGTCTGATCAGCCAGGGGTTTTGGGGGGTCCTTTCTCCGCTCTCATTTTATTTTTGAGTGTACCCCCCGTTTTTTAACGCCCCCTCACGAAGAACGAATTGCTACCTGAGAGATCTCCTGATTATTGAGACTGTACCAAGCCCTCCTTGCTTCTTCTGATGTTGCTGCTGCTTCTGCCTTTGCTGCTGCTTTGGGGACTGGTAAGAATCCCTCTGTGAAACTTTCCCTACTTTTATTTTATTATTTTAGCTGCTGGCTCTGTTTCCCCAGCACACAGACTCAAGCTAAACCTTGGTCTGTGTCTTAGAACCTCTCTTAAACTCCGCGGCGCTTTGCCGCTATAAAATAAGTTTGTGCCATTGCTAAGCTCTGCTCCTGTGGGCTTTGCGTCGGGGCTCTCTGCTTTCAGCTGTATCCACTGCTGTAGCCACCATCCCTTGGCTTCCTTGGGAGCTGGATCCTGGGCACATACCACTCTGCCCTCTGTGACTTCCCCATAGCATAAGGTGCACCATAGGTCTTGTTTTTTTTTAGTTTAATAAGTCATAGTTTGTTAAGATTGTAGAGCTTGTAAGTTCACCTGCCTTGTTACAGTTTACTGTTTTATTGCTCCGTATAGTTGCTTGATATAGTTTTGCTTAGAATTGTTGTTTTGGCTAGTCGTTGGTTAAGATAGATAAGGTTTTTGCTGCTTAAATTCGCCTTCCCGCTGTCTCGATCTCTCCCTGAACTTTCCCGTGTCTGTTTTCCCGCTGCTCCAATCTCCCCCTCTGTGTGCTTCTCCGTCTCTCCCTGTTATAACTCCTTGTTGCTTTTTCCCCCGCATCTGCATCACCCTCCGAACTTCCCAACTCCTTGCTGCTTCCCCCCCCCGTGTCTGCATCACCCTCCGAACCTCCCAAACCCCTTGCTGCTTCTCCCCGTGAAACTTCCCAAACCCTTTGCCGCTTTTTTCCCTTTGTTTTTGGTGTCCGCTTGTTGCTTAAACCTCTCTCTAGCCCTTCTCTACACTTCTCCGCTGCCCCTCCCCTACCGAAGATCACCATCACACTGCTCCGTTGTCCTTACCCTGCAGGGCTTCAGAGTCTATCGCTGCTTCCAGCCGCACTCTCCTCTCATTAGTTGCCACTAATCATTCACTCCCCTCCCCCCTCCTGTTCCTTGACCCAGCCTTTAGGTACACTCCTGCAGATTATCTGCTATCCTAGCCTCACAAATTAAGTCATTACTTTTCTTTTATACCATTACATTGCATAATTTCACTTATCACCCATATTGTATTATTGCACTGTGATTCACATTTTACTTGTAATTATAACACCCCATTGGTTGCTTCCACTTTTCTGATATACTTTGTATTTGCATTGATACCATTGTGTTACATTGTGTATAAGGCCACTGACCACTTAATACATTCTATCTAAGATTGTTGACCATTTTATATAGAAGCTACCATTTTATTTTGCATTTCTTTTTGATACACTTATTGACTGTACTGTATCCCATTGTGCTGAACCCCACTTACTCTACCCCACTGTTAGAACTCCCTACACTGTTCAAGAAGAACCCCCCATCATTGTCTATTGTAAACACCCTATACACACCATCCCATCGTATTTCATTGTTAAATTCCCACCACTTCCTTTTTCCTTTAATAAATTAATTGGCATCCTACCTGTGTGGTAATTGCTCCCTAAGATCCCATATACCTGCTGGCAGGGACAATACTAATGAAAACCAGCCCCTTCTAGGTGAGATTTCACTTGAGCATTATACTTGTCACACTCTGTGACCATGCCATTAAACTAGAGTTAAAATTTTGTACATATAAATAAAAAAATATGACATTTGCTTGATGAACACATGTTTGGGAGTAAGTGGCAGCACAAGAGGTCTTTTTCTCCTATCAAGCCCAACACCATTAGTGTAACATGTAATTACCATCACATTGTGAGCCAAGTTGGTTAGAGCATAAACGTGTCAATGGTAACAGTTTAATGTAAACTGTTCCTCAGATTCTGATGAAATTACAACTTGATGCTAATGATCAAGTCACTAACAAAATGAAGAAATCTGGTGGGTCTGCAAAACATGCATAAAATAAACTCTTCCAGTCACTGCACCTTTTTCCAAATGATGTCAAAAATGACAAAGAAAAAATTTGCAATATTACTCTTACGCATTTAGAAAGCCTTTGAAGAGGTTTTTAACTGTTTTCTGCTTTTTAATATTAGTGCAATTATAATGGGGAAAATTTTCAAATTGGTATTTGTAGAAAGAAATTTTACTGTCATTTTCTGTGGGACATTTGGAGAACCTGATTGGCTAAAATTGCAAAATCCATTCCCTTTATGAAAATGGTTAAATCAATCTAAATTGAATCAGCATTTAGATAAATGCATTTTTAATCCCATTCTACCTGCCACCACCACACAGGCACACATTTACTGGCTGCCCTTAACACTAACGATTGACTTTCCACCCAATCCTGGTTTCACTGAAGTCAGTGACGATTTTCCATTGACTTCAGTGGGAACAGAACTGGGACTTTTACTTCTGATTCTGTGTAGACTTTCAGCTCATCAGATGCTTTTGTAGTTCAGATTCTACTTACTAGAGATAAATTATGGCCTGTTCCTGCTCCCATTTAAGTTAATTGCAAAGCTCCTATTGAGTCCAATGAGAGCAGAATCAGGCCATCAATGAACAAGCGACTGCAATTCTGTATGCAAGAGGAAGATGCAATGCCACTGAGAGAAGACTGCTGTGCAGAATAAAGTTGTTGTAAAAGCAATTTATACTGTACCTACTCCTGAAAACCAAAACTAAGAGTTACACTTCAAGCGGGATGTTAAACATGTACAATGATAATGTAGGATCGGGAAATACTGAAATTCTGTTCTCTTACATTTAAGCATCATTTTAAAAGGGGTTGGTTTATAAAGTGTGAAATGAAAGTCAGTTGTTGTTTAGTGTCAATTTTCTACAGGGGAAAAAAATAAAAACAGCCATTAGGATCTCTTTTTAGAAATTATTCAAGAAACTTTTGCATTATTTAATTACGGAAACACTGCAGGCCAATAAATATTTACAGTAGCGTAAAAATCAATTTGAAAGTTTATAGCCACAGAAGTGGTCATTAAAAAGATGCCACTGTGTCTGTGAATCCAAGAATTGTTGCACAAAAGGTACTTCTAGTGTGTTAAATAATGTGGTTTTTATGTTTGTCTTTTTTTAATTTCCTTTTAGAAGTTTATAATGGAAAGTACAGAAAGGGGCAACAAAAACGATAAATTGTCTGTAAGGACTGAGCTGCAGTGAAAGATTAAAGGAATTAGATATGCAGATCTTGGGGAGAAGCTAATGGAAGAGTGGACAGGGTTTATAGGTTACCAGTATAGAAAAGGAACTCGTTATGTTACTGTATTGGCATCTATCACCAGAGCATCTCAGACTGGCCAGTGGCTTTATTTTCCTCCTTACTTCCCACAGGCAGTATTTTCTTTTAAAAAAAAAAAAGTCCTCTTTCTCCCTTCTTTTTAGCTGCTACTCCTCTTTTTGCTTCTTTTCTTCCTCTTCCTATCCTTGCCCTGAGAAAGCTAACCAGAAGAAGAGAATTTTACACTTCATTCCAAAAGCAGTGAAACTGGTTGTCGTTTTAACCTCCTCTGGTAATAAGTGCCAAAGCCTCAGCCATTCCCAGGACAGTTTTGCCTTCCCCTCTTGCCTGCTGTAATCTTGGGGTTGACAGCTTCCTGAAGAATTATCCATTTCAGGAGATGATTGGAACAAAGATAGAAGTACTTACTGAGAAATCTGAGGCCAGCACTATAGAGGATCTTGAAGATTAAAACAGAGACCTTAAATTTAACCCAGTATTCTACAGAGAGCCTGTGTTGTTAATGGTAAAGTAGTAATGTGGTAAAGGAGTAGTCTGCTCCATTTTGGGCTAATGGAAGCTTTTGCAATGTTGGGTACTACAGTGAGTTGCAAAAGTCTGGTTTGGAAGCCCAAACAGTATAGATTGCTGTGATTTGATCTGTGTTTGATAAGATGGGATCCAATCTTCTGGCTAGTCAAGCTGGAAGGAAACAGAAGGATATAGAGAAAGACAAGGGGTTTAGAGATGGATGACAAAAAGTAGTTGAAGCATGGGAAAAAATTCCAAAACAAGAACTTGAAGAGATAGGACTGTTTACTTTAGAGAAGGGACACAGCAGAGGTATATAAAATACTTAATAGTATAGGTCAATCTGATGCTCTCTGTTCTTGTATTATAGAAGACTAATGTGCCATTCAATGAAACCGAAACGCAGCAAATGTAAAATTTATAAAAGGAAATGCTTTTTTCAATACTGTGCACAATTATCATGTGGAACTCATTGTGACAAGGTACCCCTGATTTAAGGAGTTTAGTAGGATTCAAAACAGAAAAGGAAATTTGTATGGATAATGAACACATCCAGAGTAACTATTTTAACATGCAGGGAAGAAATAAACCTTTAGCAAAGGTGGTTAGGGTGAAATTTCCTCGATGGATAGATAAAGTCATATTGTTCATTCTGGGGTTTCTTGCACCTTCCCGTCTGGGGAATCATTGTCAGCAGGATGATGGAGTGATGGACCACTGATCTAACCTGATATGGCACTTCCTATGATCCTAATAAATTCAGTTCTTTCTAAAGTACTTTGAGGATAAGTGATTGGGTACTCACAGGATTATAATGCCAAACTGCATGCACAAATACACCTTGCAATCTGAGCATTTGCAAGAAATACCACATTTTTCTTGTATATGCGTGTGCAAGCTTCCAAAATTTCTTGTTCTTTCACTCTCCCATTACCTGCTCCCACCCCCACTCCATACACATTTCATTTTCTCTCTAGTGTCACATTCTCCATCCCTGCCCAACACAATGCTCTCATCTGATTCAGCTGGTAACATGAAGATGGATGGGAACACTCAGTATTGGCAGTAGATGAAGCTGTCTTGCTTGGTTGCTGAGGGCCTAACCAACTCTCTTGCTTGCAGGACAAAAAGGGTTAGGTCCTTTTATCACTTTTCTGCTCTACTCCAGCCCCTGGACACAGTGAACTAATTGGTACTTAATCTAATCAAGAGCCTGAAGAGTGGAATCAATTCTGTCACAGTTCATACACGTGATTGTGAAGAGTCAGAGTATTTCAAATGTGATGCTTAGACCTCTAAATCAGCATGTGTACTTGCTGTGGATGTTCAAGCTCAGTATATCTAAGTACATTTTTGCTATGTTATGCTTCCAAAGCTTGTAACTAGAGAACATGTACTGTACAGGAGGACATGCAGCATCTTGCGGAGGGCATTCAAAATCATCTAAGATAAAAGCATCTTTCTCACTATCTTAGTGGCGCTACCTAGAGGGAGACAGGTGAGGTTGAGAAATTAGCTGTTGTAGCAAGGTGGGGTGGACAGATGATAAATGTCTCTGTGCAGAGAAGGGAAAGCTGGGAACCTTCCTTACAGGGGCTTGCTGCAGATATTGCAATGCTACACAGTAGTGACAGTTATAAAGATTTTTTTTCAAAGAGATATTCCAGTCTCTCCTCTCCTGCAACCTGGTTCTGTTTGACTCCAGGACAGAAAATTAAATCCAAGGCTGTCCATCAGAAAAAGGCAGCAGCCCTAAAACACATCAAGCATGCTAATTTTATTTATTTCACATTCAGAATTAGAGAACTTGTATTCATTTTTGGTAGGGATGTGTGTTAATAATACCTATCTGCTCCTTCTGAACATTACTGCAATCACTGCTCATAAATCTTGGCTTGTGAAAGCACAGTTATATCCATTTCTGCAGCCAAAGCATGTCACCCGCAGAGCCTCAGAACATAACTTCAGGAACAAGCAGGACAATGAGGTGAATTAGGAGGCTTTTTTTTTTTTTTTTTTTTTTTAAAAAAAGGAAAACTGCAATAAAAGCAAATGGACTGAAAGTCTATTGGGATCCAAGTTAAGTATTATGGCCCTGGGCATAATTCTCAAGACATTAACAACCCACTAGTGTTTGTTTTACTAGATCAACCCATGCTTCTCCCTTTGTGCGCATACCACATTGGAATCCCTAAACATGTCCAGTGAACATTTACAAACCTCTCTCTGGTACTTAAGTAGCTGTTTTTTTAGACTGTCCTAACATACATTTAACAAATATATCCAGCTCTGTTCAAGTCTATTTCTCTCCCTTGTCTATACCTTTTATCCCCTCCAATTCTCTGCTACTTAACTCTGTGAAATGTTTCCCAATATAGTGTTTGCATGGAAGATATTATCTGCAAATACCATCATTCACTTACCCAAAATCCAAATTGAGGTGGGTGGGTGCTTGCCATGCCAGCTGCCTTGCTTCTAGCCAATGGCAGCATGCCTGTAACCCTAACTGCAAACAAATTGGCTGGAGTTCTGGCTGGAGTCCTAATAAAAGCTCGTGGCCATCAGTCACAAGATATATCCTGTTCCAGGAGCCATACATCCCTGTGGCTTGCCAAGGCAGGGCCCTGAGAATGAATAGGTTGTGGTGTCCCCTTAAGCAGAACTTAAGAGTGTGGGAGAGATTACTGAGGCAACATGCAGACTGTCATACACACACACACACACCACATAAAGTATATGGGGGGCCCTCTGTGTTTCCCCAGGGGGTCTACTAACTAAGTCTTGATTTCTGCCCTGTCTGTTTTGCAAATGAACCTTCATGAGACAAAATCAAACAGACGTCTCTGGAAGTGTTCATAAAGTTTATTTTCCATTTGATTTTTGCAACCCCCTTTGCTGTGGAGGGCAGAGCTGACACTACCTGGATACACAGTAGGCTGTCCTTATGCCTGCATGTTGCTCATATAACACCGACAGACCCCAGTCATTGGTAGGTGGGACTGAACGTGGGAGCTTAGTGCATCAGCCTCTACCGCATGAGCTAAAAGCCAACTGGCTGTTACGTAAGGCTGCAGAGCAGACTCATTTAACTCTCTCTATGTGGTCTTGGTGCCACTAGATGGGACAGAGCACCACAGCCAGAATGCATGTGGGTTATACTCGCAGGTGTTTGGTTTAATACAAGAGCCACCTGGCGCTCCTGTATGTCAAAGCTATCACTGACGGGGGCAGGAGCATGAACATTGCACTGGAAGGATCAGATGCACCACTGCAGCTGCTGCACCAGTGCTGGCCTTTTGACAATGGTGCTGTAACAGCACGCAGTGACCCAGCGGTGGTGTAAACACTCGTGCCCTACTGCAAGTACTTTTATTTGGTTAGCTATTTAATAAAAGCTGTCCCTAATTTAACTCCCATATCATATGCCTGGCTAATTGTGACTGCGGTTGTATTGAAGCAGGAAGCACAGTCCTATATCTGTATTCTGAAAACATCACCACACATAAAATCAAAGGCCCTACTAACTCCCTGAATGAACTTGCTATGCTCTATTTGCATACTTCTGAACACAACGGAGGATAAGTCCTATTCTATATAGTTGACAATTTGACAATCTAATGTTTAAAGAATAAATAACTGAAATTATTACTTCACCAAAAAAGTGTCAGAGCTATTATGATGGAACTTCATATAGTGAAAGAGTCTGTGACCATTACACATAAGGTTGCATAGAAGTTTTCATGCTAATGCTTTTGCTTTCAGTTGCTTATTACTTTAAGCAATTTCTATCTTTTGTGCTGAAATTTCTTAATCTTGGTTTCCATCTGAAATCAAAGATTATTTTTTTCTATAAAGTTTGAGCAAGAGTGGTTTGGCCACATGGAAATAGGAGGATAGTGGGGAAAAATGCATTGTCTTCCTTATAAGTATATATGTGTGTGACCTATTTTTGAGCGCTAGAGTTGGCAATAGCTTGGATAGGAAGATGTAATTCTATATAGTCAAAGCCCACATTAAAAGGTGACTAAGTGTTATGGCAGAAACTGTGTTTGAATTTATTGTGTCATGTATTCATTTTTTAGCCAATGCATATATGATAGGCATAGTATACACCACATTAAATAATTATTATGTGCATAGTGTTATATATAAAATTTACATTTTACTAAAGTGTTCAGAAATTATGTTGCCTGAATGTATTATGCCCTCTCCACAATTCTGTCCACCCATGTCAAGTATCCCACAATATGTTGCAAAGCTGCTTTGGCATTAGAACATACGAAACTTGTCAAAGGCAAAATACATTAATGTTCTGCTCTGGTACAAATTGGGGAAGTATCGTCACAGATCGGTACCTGGAATCCAAAACAAAGCTAAGGGAGGTGCAGAACAATAGGTTAGAGAATTGGTAAGAACTTCTGGGTTGCATTTTAATGACACAAGAGTTTTGCAACCTGTAAAATCATACTATAACTACTGCTACCTGACATGCATATCTCTGAAGCCCATCTTCTGTGTAAAATAAAGATACTGTGAGAATTTGTTTCCCAGAAGGAGGGCATGTATGTCTCCTTTTTATATTCTACTGTTTTGTATTTAGATGAAACATTTGGCTAAGTTTGGTTATTTGATCTCATGAACATTTTTAAGACCAAACTGCGAGTGCAGCCAAATAAGGCTATTCCTTTGAGTCAATACATTGAAAGCACTTGCTGTACGCAAAGTACATTTTGTACAAAAGTTCTCCCTAAAATTCTGATCCAGATCTCACAGAAGTAAATGGAAATACTCTGATTGGCTTTTCATTAACTTCAGCGGGCTTTGGATCCAATAATGTACAGATTTAAAGCTGCTGTATCATTAACTCACCTCTGCAGCATGTAGTGATTGAGGTAATGGATGTTCATTCCAGTGGTATCTAGCCAAATACTCACATTCATGACTTTCCCCCCTGTCTATTATTCGTTTTGGAAGACCCAGGAAATTTCACTGCAATGATCCCTACTTTCAAAATGTTAAAGTTACATATCGGTGCATTCAAAAGTCAGGAAATGACAAAGTTAAGATTGCACATGCAACCTTAACACTCATCTCCTTCTGTGTATGCAATATAATTAAGTCTTTAGGTGATCACTTACTGCTTCTAAATGAAGATACAATACAATGCATTTTTTCTATAACCTTAAGAGTCACATGTGTAGCAACCTACATACTGTGTTCTACTATATACATATGCCAGACAAGTTCATTCAGGTCATTTACATGAAAAATACAGAGTGAACAATTCTTACAGATTCAGTATAACAATACAGAACTTTTTTTTTTGTATGAGACAGGACACCTACTGTAAATCCATAGTTTATTTGACTTCATAGTTATCTGTCTCATCCTGTGAATTGAACCAAAGGGAAGTTATGTTGCTGGTTGAAAATAAAATGTATACCATGCAGCAGCCATGAAAAGTATTAAAACACAACTTAGAGAGAAACAAACTTATTATATTTAAAAGGGCCTGGAGGAAGTCAATAGAGGTATACTGGACTCTTGTGACAATGAAATTGTGTCAGAATTTAAGACTGAAAAAAAATTGCAACTGCCACAAAAATATTGGAAATGCAAGTGCAGGTTGTGATAAAAATGTACAGTATTAGATTGTATTTTTACCTGTTTGTGTCAACACTGTTGTAATGTGGGCACACACAGCGGAAGAGTTAAGGTTGTAATGTGTGACCTTAACTTTGTAATCTTCTGACCTCTGAGTGATCAGCTATGTAACTAATATTCTCCAAATAATTTTAACATTTTTTAAATGAAGTGATGACATTTCACAAGCTTCATCATCAGTTTGCTTAAACTGATAGAAATGAAAATGCACTTGCCCCTTCCATTGAATATAGTTGGAGTTGTACAGTTAAAACAGAGGACCAAATATGACTTTATGCCTTTATATTGCACAAATATCTAGACATACTGCCTCTGTTTTTTATATATATATATTATATCTATATATAAACTTGAACCATTTTTTGTGTCCACAAGGGTTCCTGTAATACTGGTTTTGAGCTTTTTGTAATTTTGCTTTTTAAACTAAACCATAAACAATTGATCAAAGTCTAAGATGGGACTGGCCATATATAGAGATAATTCTGTCAAAGGATGTTAAACCCTGATGAGCTCCACACTCACCAGGCTGCTGTAATGAACTGAAACCTTGGGTCCTGTGTGCTTTTGGCTTGCTGGGGTTGGGCAGTGTGGAGACACTATCTCTGGCTCCAGGCCTCTATGCCCACACTCCAGGTGCAGACCACATGTCTGACACCCCTCTTGGCATTGGGAACCCTGCAGTCCAATTGCCTAGGCCCTGAAACTGGCACCAGTTCTTTCAAGCCTCCCCAGTAGGTATTACATGCTCTCAGAGTTCCATCCAAGCTGTGGACTATCTGGGTTACTATTTCCCTCTCTGGGGCTGTAAGGCAACATAAACAAGTACTAATGAGACTCTGCAAAGAATTTATAAACACACAAACACACCACACACACTTTACTCATCAAGAAAGCATAAGAAACGTATAGCTCCATGCGAAAATAATGAACTGCCCAAAAAACACTTTCCCTCATTTTCTGACGACCAAATGGAAAGTCCTTTTGGGACCCCAAAATCTTCCTCTCATTCTTTTCCTCCTGCCATCCTTGCCTCTTGGTTCTGGCTGGAAAGAGATAGCCACTAAGGGCAGATATTGTCCTTTTATAGCTCCCTGTCCCCTCTGTCATGTGACTTGCCTGATCAGCCTTGAATTCCTCCCCCCACACACACCTCATTAGTTGCTCAAGGTGCCTCATCAGGTGATCTGTTGGTTGGTTACCACCAGGGGTGAAAGTAACTTACAGGACTTACCGGTACTGCCAGAGTCCTGAGGGGGCATGGCCTCATCTGGAAGAGGCGTAGCCTCTCAAGATCTAAAGGTGCTGGGGATCTAGCTGTGGCTGGGAGACCAAGAGCCTTTAAATCAAACAGGGCCTCCCAGCTGCAGAGGTGGCTGGGAGCCCCCTGGGGCTCAGCGGCAAATTAAAGGGCCCGGGGCTCTGGCTGCCAGGGGGAACCCCAAGCTTTGCAGGGCTGGGACAGAGATTTAAAGGGCTCAGAGCTCCTGTCACTGAGGGAAGCCCAGAGCCCTTTAAATCCTGGCCCCAGCCCGGCCACCAGAGCCATGGCCGGGATTTAAAGGGCTCTGGGCTGCCCGCAGCTCCGGGGAGCTCTGAGCCCTTTAAATCTCAGTTGTGGCCGGGATTTAAAGGGCTCTGGGCTGCCCGCAGCTGCGGGGAGCTCTGAGCCCTTTAAATTCCGGCCCCACCCAGCCACCAGAGCAGTGGCCGGGATTCAAAAGGCTCTGGGCTTCCCGCAGCGGCAGGGAGCTCTGAACCCTTTAAATCCCCACCATGGAAGTTGATGCAGTCCAGCACGGCGTACCGGCTCTTGCCGGTACGCTGGACCGGACCAGACCGACTTACTTTCACCTCTGACTGTACGTATGTGTATGAACGTGTCACAAACAATGCAGCTGCAGCCTGCCACTGACCTGCAGTGACCCCAGCAACCGGCCCTTGTGGGCTGCTGCCTGCAGAGAGCCAGCAGGTGCCGCTGGGCTGGGTCTGCCAAGGAGTAAGTAACCGAGGCAAAAACAGTAACATTTCAAAGAGGACCTGCAAGCAGTCTGGACATCACAACCATGATCCTCTGCTGGGGAGGGAATGGGATAGATTTTAACTTGGAAATGGTTCCTGATTTTGATTGTGTTTAGGAGATTCCCTCATCCCGGGGGCAGAAAAGAACTGCTCCTGCCATAGTCACACACATCCAACAACAACCGGGAGTGAAATTAACAAGGATGCCAGAAACAGCTCCTAACTCTGGGCACTGAACTGCACAGGGAACAGCTGAGTTTAAACTGTTCTTTTGCAGGCAGCAGCAGCAGGCCTCTCAGCCAGTGTCCCTACTACAAGCTAGAGCCTAGAGGAAAACCCCTGCTGGGGGTGGGGAATGGGAAGGAATGCAGAGCCTTGTCTGCAGCCTGGCTGGAGGAGGGAGAGGGAGGAGACGAGAAACCAATGTGACAGTGAGTTTTCCCCTTCCACCTGCTTTTATTAGCTCTGGATTTAAGCTGTGCAGCCAAATGCTTGTATTTGTTGTGTATATTAGTATTGGAGAGATCCCCTCATCCCGGGGGCAGAAAAGGACTGCCCCTGCCATGGTCAAACACACCCTCCCCAGGGCCCCCTCCCCCCAGCTACTATGAGTGAAATTAACAGGAATGCCAAAAACCTAGCCCTGGGGGCTGAACCATCAGGGAACAGCTGAGTTTAAACTATTCTTATGCAGGGAGCAGGCTCCTCTCTCCCTTCCTCAGTCAGTCTCCTCCGTACAGGCCCATACCAGTTTACTTTCACCTCTGGTTATCACCCACCTGAAATCCAGATTTGAAAACCTGGTGTCTTGCAGCTTGGTCACCCTCCTTAGCATACTCATTGTATTGCCAAGACTCATGTTAATGACCCTTGATCATGCTGCCCTCTGTCAACACCTCTTGCAATTCCAATGCAAAATGAAGGCAAAGAAGACCACAGGGAAAGCACATTATGGCCTCACAACCAAAATAGTGCTCATGAAACAAAATGGAGTTTGTAGTTATCACAAAGAGAAACTCAGGCCTCAAGCCAAAGAAACTAGCCAGCAGGAGTGAACTCAAGAAGCAGGCTCTGATGATGTCCTCACAGTTTTCCACAATTTTCACTCTAGATATTCTCTCGCCTGTGCTGATTGGCAGTTGGCTCTAGTTGCCTCCCTCAGAATCTCTTCATCTCAGACTCACTCCTCCTGCACTTAACACTCCCCTCCTACCCTCCTCCTCCTCCCTCATCCTATCCTACATAACCCTCTCCCTTAAGTGTCACCTCTTCCCTTCCCATGCCTTTCCACTTAGATCAGGGTTCCTCAAACAGGGGTCACCACTTGTGTAGGGAAAGGCTCTAGTGGGCTGGGCCGGTGTGTTTACTTGCCTCATCTGCAGGTCCAGCTGATCGTGGCTCCCACTGGCAGATCACTGCTCCGGGCCAATGGGGGCTGCTGGAAGTGGACAAACCCTGACTTGGATAATCTCTCTCAACAAAACTGCATGCAAAACATTAAAGAGGGGGAAAAAACCACAAAAATCACAGCACTAACATGACATGCATCTGAAGAAGTGGACAAACCCTGACTTGGATAATCTCTCTCAACAAAACTGCATGCAAAACATTAAAGAGGGGGGAAAAAACCATAAAAATCACAGCACTAACATGACATGCATCTGACGAAGTGGGTATTCACCCACGAAACGTCTGGTAGTCTCCAAAACATCTGGTAGTCTATAAGGTGCCACAGGATTCTTTGTTGCTAGCACTAACATGCTATTTGCAAACCATCACTGTGTTCATTCTGCTTGGCCGTTCTATTCCTTTCCCCCACCCAGTGTCTGATCTGTATGTTTAGGCTGTACATTCTTCAAAGCAGGAGTTGTCTATATTCTGTGTGCAGTGCTTAGCACAGCTGGGCTCAGTTCTCAGTGGATTCCTAGGAACTACTGTCATAAACATCATAAATAATAATTGAAACACTAAGCATGCACAACCATGCGCTGGTGTATACCTGAGGCTCTCTCTTTAGGAAGGGTGCCGTGCTGCCCACCTAGACTGACCAATAGCAGGCTTCTTAACAAAGGAGGGCTACCAACAGTAACAAAGTACTGTGTCACCACTTTCTAGACTATGCCCCCTACCTCTGCCACAATACAGTACTGTGGCTATAGCAAGAGCTGAAAAGTCGATCTTGTTAAAATGCTGAGAGACTTATTTTCTAAACCAGAAAGCGAGACTGACCAGATACATTTCAAGGAATAGTTTTATACGTCAGTAATGAACCCAGCTACACAGAGTCTAGATTTCATTGGGGTCTCAAAAAACGTAAGTATGCTTAGTGTTGCTTTAGGAAGCTTAAAACAAAATCAAGGGCCTAAACAAAGAAAACTTCCAATCTAAGAATAACCAATCACTAAGCAAGCTGAAAGAACATTCAAAACGTAGCAGAGACTAATATAAAAATGTCACACTGACTGGGAAGGGAATTCGGGTGTCATTCAGAAAAGCAAAATAGGACATTACCTCACTCTGTGAAATTGTTACACTGTTTAAGATTCAACAGTAGGAACACTGAGCAAAATCCAGCACTCCCTACTAGGATTTGCATTAGGGAAAAGGGAATGGAGTAGAGCTGCCTATGCCAGGGTTCCAACAGCCAGTCTGCCAGTATATAACCCTCCTAGTTCATGCTGCAGCATTCACATGAGGACAGAGCACCTCACTGTGTCTTTGGAGTACCAGTAGGGCCCATTAATTACTCCCTCAGCCTTGTACTCAAGGGAATGCTAGGAGCTTATTGTCCTGTGCAAGAATGGGTGCAATGGCACTGGAGAAAGATATTTGTCTGCAAGATTTCTATGCAACAAAAAACAAGACCTAGCCCATTGTGGATAGGATCTTACTTCAAATAGTAGTGATTTATTTACAGTGTTTACTTGTCTAACACTCCCAATCATTTATATATTGAAATAAACAGGTTTAAATATTTTTATTACACAAATTATGTTGCTTGAGTTTTACCTGGAATGCCTTTTTCCCTTAGCAGCATTCACTAATACTTTTGCCAACTTCATGCTTCGTCCTAAGATGATCTGGATTTGTACTAACTGGATTCCTTCCCCCATTTAGTTTTATGTGCTTTTCCAGCTCCAAGGTTCTGAATCTCTTTGGTTTTTTTTAAACTCATGGGCAAATCCCTTCAACAACTAAAAATGCTGTAGAGAGATTCTCTCTACCTGTATCCTCCTTGATCAACTGCTCATTGTCTATCACCATAGATTTAATTTTTTTTTCAAACCAACAGTCTGGAACCCCCTCTGACCAATCAGCTGGAGTCCTCTTGTTGTCAACATGATTTTTCTTCCTATGGAGAGTTCTGCTTGGAATTTGGCCAGCCCTTGAAATTGAGACTATTCTTCTCACACATGCTGCTAGTACCTGTGGTATCAGTTACCTTCTCCCATTAATCTTTTCTTTTTGTATGTAACTGCAGTTTTCAACACAATAAATCATGAAATACTGTTTGACTAAGTCAGACCAGATTCTCTCAGGGACCTGCTCCAATCCTATCTGTACCCTTCTATATACTCTGATTATTAGAAATTTACTTTTATATCTACATAACAGAGACTCAGCTCACACGGTAGAGGGCTCTGTCCTAGGTTTGGGTCTTCATCAAAATAGTCTAACTGGAGATGTTATGCAGAATCAATGATTAATAGTTCTTCTTTTTTATGTCAATTGCCAATGCATCCTTTTAAGTTTCCACGAGATATTCTGAACATAACATTATGTAAGGCATCTCTGCTTGTGTTTCAGATGATAGAGCTTGAACAAGTGGAGGATTTTTACTCTTTATTGTTTACAACACATATCCATGTAACAATTACTGGACCCTGCACATCACACAAAGCAAAGCTCTGTCCATTATTTGATGTATGAGGTGTGTTTTCTGAAATTAAGCACTGTTGTGAAGAAATATGGTTTCCTTTTTGATTTATTTATACCTCAACTTAGCAGCTCATCTGTGTCATTTCCAAAACTACTTATTTCAAAAGCTCCATAATGTACCCAAAGCATAGATATGTGCCTGCTGAGTCTCTACCTCATCTTTTACTCAAGCAGCATTTGGCAACACCACAGTAGTTATGGGCATGACAGAGATTTTATTAGAAACTCCACTGTTATTCAGGATCTTATAAATCAGCCACAACTTTGGCATAAGCAACCAAACATATATATATATATGTTTGGTTGCTTATATATATATATATATATATTCTATTAAAACAATCTTTTTGGTGATATTTTTATTTAAAAACAGTGTGGAGAAAAGGTGAGAGTTACTGTTTTGGAATATATTCAGTGCTCCAGCAAGCCAGAAACAACTTTGGGACAAATGTTCACCTCCCAAGGAAGAACCTGTAGGAGGAGGAGAAAGTACTGAAGGAGTAGAACCTGCACAGTGTTTCCCCTCATGGATGGAGAAGGGGCTTCCATCATTGAAACATGAAGAGCCAATGGACCTGTCAGGAACTCAATTTATCAATAAAAATAGATGACTCCTCCATCCAGTTCCCTGTCTTCTGGCAGCATAGCTGCCTTAGAAGCTTGCTGCTGCTTCCTCCTGCTTTGCATTCAGGAAACATCTGCAGTCACCTGAGGGAAACTGGTCAGCTATGAAGGCAGCAGGTTGCCTTTCCCAAGATTAGCAGTGCAATTTGATAAACTGAAATGCCTTTCTTAAAGCCATGTAATTATGCCTAGCATATCATGTAGCTGGATCCTTTAAGGCTTCAGCTAACTCACAGCCTTGTATAAACTTTGTTAATTTTCTAATAAATGAGGTTATATGTAGGAATATTCATTAAAACCTTGAATCATAAGCAAATATTGGTGGGAAAACAGATTCTGGATTTGCATCTGCCCTAGAATCCTGTCAGAGTTACGCTTCTCCATTAAAAAACATCTCTAATGTCAACTACTGAATACTTGCAGTGCAAACAAGACACAGAGAGAGAACATTTCATAGAACCTATTCAGCATATTATTTGAAATAATTAATAAATTTGAGATAATCCTTTGACAATTTCAAAAAAGAAAAAAAATTGCTAAAAGTTAGTTTAAAAAAGTGAAAAATGAAATATTTGTTTCTATTTATTCACCCAGCTCTGGATCAAGTGTAAGGGCCTCCTTAACTGATAGCAGAAAAGCACTAGGAAGACGAAAAATGTGACATAAATGATGCTTTATTGCTGTTAAGTATAAATCTAATATGAAACCTTAGATCACACATACTGCACTATCCTTAGGTAAGGGATGTGGGGGGGGGAGAGGATTATTATTAAATTACTGTCCTAAATATCCAAAATCTTATACTGGCACACATTACTATATTATCTGAGAACCTGCCAAGAACATAACAGTAGCAATGTCATCTTTGGTTCCACACTAACTAGTCCGGCTTGGGGTGAAGTGGGTTAGAGTTTTTTGTCACACATTTCGTTTAGGGCTGTCGATTAATCACAGTTAACTCACATGATTAACTCAAAATAATTACCGTAGTTGCGATTACATGCAGTTTTAATCACACTGTTAAACAATAGAATACCAATTGAAATGTATTAAATAATTTTTAATGTTTTTCTACATTTTCAAATAGATGCATTTCAATTAAAACACAGAATAAAAAGTACAGTGCTCACTTATTTTTATTACAAACATTTTCACTGTAAAAATAAAAGAAATGGTATTTTTCAATTTACCTAATACAAGTACTGAGTACGATCTCTTTATTGTGAAAGTGCAACGTACAAATGTAGATTTTTTTTTGTTACATAACTGCACTCAAGAAACAAAACAATGTAAAACTTTAGAGCCTACAAGTCCATTCAATCCTACTTCTTGTTCAGCCAATCGCTCAGATAAACAAGTCTGTTTATATTTACGGGAGATAATAATGCCAGCTTCTTCTTTACAATGTCGCCTGAAAGTGAGAACAGGCATTTTCATGGCACTTTTGTAGCCGGCATTTCAAGGTATTTACATACCAGATAAGCTAAACATTCGTGTACCCCTTCATGCTTCAGTCACCACTCCAGAGGACATGCTTCCATGCTGATGATGCGTTAATTAAATTTCAACTGAAGTCCCTGGAGGAGAATTGTATCTTTCCTGCTGCTTTACTTGCATTCTGCCATAAATTTCATGTTATAACAGTCTCAGATGATGACCCAGCACATGCTGTTCATTTTAAGAACACTTTCACTGCAGATTTGACAAAATGCAAAGAGGGTACCAATGTGACATGTCCTCTGGAATGGTGGTTGAAGTATGAAGGGATATATGAATCTTTAGTGCATTCGGCACGCAAATATTGTGCGACACCAGCAACAACAGTGCCATGCGAACACCTGTTCTCACTTTCAGGTGACACTGGAAATGAGATGCAGGCAGCATTATCTCCCGCAAATGTAAACAAATAGTTCTCTGAATGATTGGCTGAAGAAGTAGGACTGAGTGCAGTTATTTTTTGTACACAATTCTACACTTGTAAGTTCAACTTTCATGATAAAGAGATTACACTACAGTACTTGTATTAGGTGAATTGAAATACTATCACTTTTGTTTTTTACAGTGCAAATATTTGTAATCAAAAATAAATATAAAGTGAGCACCATATATTTTGTATTCTGTTATAATTAAAATCAATATATTTGAAAATGTAGAAACAGCCAAAATATTTAAATAAATGGTATTCTCTTATTGTTTAACAGTGTGATTAGTCGTGATTAAGTTTTTTAATTGCTTGACAGCCCTAATTTTCTTATTCTCTTTTTAAATAGTATTTTCATATTGGTGTATATTACACCAGCTACAATCCTTGATATCCTTCTACAAAGAACCAAACTGCATACATCTCAGACAGTCAGCATGGAAAATTTCAGTCCAAGCAATTGAAGTTTGGCAAAAGTATAAGCCATTCAAAACAAAAAGGGGAAAAAAAGAAGTTGGGCAACCTTAGCATGCCCTATAGCAGGCATCACTCAATTTCCACTGAAACACAGCCACCTGTGCATTTAATTATAATGGGTCTTTCTTCAAACTGCATAATCTGTTAGTTCCTGGATTCCCTTTATGTCTGTATGGCATCTAATACAATGGGAAATTGATGTTGATCACACCTGGGGGCACTACTAGCTTATAAATATCCAGTAAAAACTAGGGATGGGCAGAAATTCTTGACATTTTAATCAATTTTTTCCAGAAGTATTCCCCATTTTATTACCAGCTCTAACATTTTGGAGGGGGGGAGCTTTGGGAGTTTAAGCCCCAGTTACTTGTATTGAAATGCACCTGTTGTGTGCAGATTAATCTGAGGATAATGTTGCTGTCTTCCCCCTCTCCCACTCCAAAATCTGATCATCCCTGAAAGCTTCAGTACGGAAAAGATCTGCTGCTATTTTCTTTATTTTTACTTCATACAATATAAATTAAAGCCTTAGGATCACATTTACCAAGCCTTACCAGGTTTACATTGGCTTCCTGTCATTCACAAAGCAGATTATGAGAGTCTTATTCTGGTTTATGAAATCTTTCAAGGGCAAACTTCTGGAATTTGAGCCTAATTCAATTCAGGACTATGTTTCTACCTATTCATCATGCTCTATGGATATTTATTTCCTTTGAACTCCCCCAGTTTTAAAGAGGAGGATTATTTTGTAGTCTGTGTGCACTTCTTGCCCTACTCCAGAAAGCTCTTTTCAACGGGTCCCAGGAGTGCTGAAGCCTTCTGTTTGTTTCAAAGCTTGTGTCAGAAATATTTGCCATTGTGAACCTCCTATTAACTCATAAATGTGTCATAATAGTCACAAAAAGCAAAGGTTAACTCCAGCTCAGCTACAGCTGGGCACGGGATTACACATAAGTTTAACACATGCACACATCTCACCTCAGGTTCCTGGATACACACTGGGTAACTGTCTCTCCCTACTCTCACCCAACCTCCCCCTTAAAATCATATCTTATTGTGTTAGATTCTTCTTGTTCCTTATGCAGGGGCAAGGAGCTCCATTCTACTTCACAAGGGCCAGGGACTGTTGCAGTCTCTGCAGGGGAGGAGAAGGCAGAAACTGTTCTCCATAGCACTCTCGCAAATATCACTCTCTCCCAAAGTGGAAGGGAGTAGGAAAGGATAAACCACTCCACCTGTGCGCTGGTCCAGAAACATTGTTGCAGAGTTGTCAGCACCATCCAAAAGGAAGGATGGACTTTCCTTCAGAGCTCCAATTAGTTGGCTACTGGGCTTTTTTTGCACATTGGAGGCAAACGCTATTCTAATTAAATATGACTGGAAGAGAAGAGAGTTTGGTCTTCTCAGGGAAGGCAAGACTTGCAGGGAAGCAAATTAGAAACTGAAGGAGAGGGAAAAGACAGACACACACAATGGGATTTTCAGAAGGACCTTTGTGATTTAGCAGCACAAACTCCATTGATTTTCCCATTGAAAGCATTAGCTTTAAACTCTTTTTTCCTCTATTTACCCATTTGTTAAACAGACTTGAATTGGGACTTGTGCTCCTAAATCTTAAGTCCCACACGTTTCCCTGAAGAAAACAGACTAGATATGGAAGGAAAAGCTTTTTGTATTTGGGTGAAATAAATGCTGAACATGTCTAAGATAAATTCCCCTCCAATTTTATTTTTTCTCTCTACTTTTGCTTGTATGTTTCTTATTCCTTCATTTTAATGCAGAGTTATTAGGTGAAAACATGTATTTGTCTAAATGCATCATATGGTTAAAGGCATTTGTATCAGAAATTATACGGTGTATAGTTTTAGTTTTTCCAGTAGTGCAGAAACAAGAAAAATGTTTCAACAAGTGCAACTTATTAAATTTCCTACACAGCGTCACTTTTCAGTAGACAACTTCCTAGCTATGTTTCTACAAAAGTAAACATATATCTACCTACATCTATTTCACAATCACATATGTATATTATATCCTTATACTATTTACAAGTAACTCCTCACTTAACATTGTAGTTATGTTCCTGAAAAATGCAAATTTAAGTGAAACAATGTTAAACAAATCCAATTTTTCCATAAGATTTAATGTAAATGCAGGGGGTTAGGTTCCAAGGAAATTTGGGGGGGGGCAGACAAAAGGCATTATATACTGTACAGTACTGTACTGTGGTTGGGAAGTGCCCTTGGCTTATCCCATTTGCCTGTGAGAAGAAAAAACTGATTAAAAAACTGAAAATCAATTATAGAAAAAATGTCAGTGTTTCAGCCTCTTCTGTTCACAAGTTCAAAATGGAACATTGTTGGGAGGTGGTTCATAAATTTTTCTTTTAATTAAGTTTTTTTAATTCCACCACCCATACCTTTTCTCCCTCATTACTCATTTATGTTCCTTTGTTGTCACTGAATGCAATAAAATAAATGACACACAAGGATTTGATTTTGTTTAAATTTTCATATTTCTTTTTTCTCTCCTGTAATTTTTCAAAAAACTTCTCTCAGGGAAAATGGCTGAGCGACAAATTGAAACATTGTAAGGAAAAGAGAGAGAAAAGGGGAAAAACAAAACATTTGAAATTTCAACTTTGTTTTTGATGTTTGAAACTCAACTAAAATTTCTTTCATTCTGAAATTTCCCATAAATAAACAAAATTTAGTCACAAAATTCATTTTTGATTAATCCCTATTTTTTGGCAGGAAATTTTTTCAGTGAAAAACACCAATCAGTTCTAATTTAAACCATGTGCTTCTTTTTCCAACTTGTGCTGAAACATTTCTGAATTTATGGATGTTTAGATAAGGCTTTCACTCCCCTTCAAAACAGTCACAGATTATGATGCCCAAGGATGGAAATTTTCCTAAAGGAGCTGAAAATACACATCATTACCTGTCATTCTGAAAAAGAAAGCCCCATACTCTACATTTCAGACTCACTGGCTATTGCTGTATTGTGTGTGTGGCCAGCTTACAAAGCTGAACAACATACCCAGTAATTTACAGGAGCCAGATGGTCTGATTTTTTATTAGAAGATACTTTTTTGATAACCTTTTAGAAATGATTCCATGGCTTTAAAATGTCTCCCTTTGACTAAACAAAGCTTCCATACTATAATGAAATAGTAATATTTGACTATTTCAAAGAAGATATAGAGGAGACTGCAAAAGAAAAAATGAATAGAATTTTAACTTTTAATAATAACTTACATTTATAGAAATACTTTACCCTCCCAAATTGCTTTACAAAGTTAACTAATGAAAATGAAAGCCATACATAAGGACCATTTCATCCAACCAGTGAAAAGTGGCATCTTTTTAACAGCGCACAGGAAAAATATACAACTGTAAAGAGAAAGTTAAGTAGTGATCACGGGTTAACCAGAGTATTAGGGGGTAGAGCCATTACCCACCCCTCCTCACTTCCTGTTTGTCAGTGGGAATTCCTCCCTGCACACGGTGACAGTGTGTCTAAGTGTAGACATGTCTGTAGTAAATACATGTACAAGAAGTCTTTCAAAACATCACAGATTCAAAAATGCCAATTTGTAGAAACTGAAACTCTGTTCTTAAAACAGGGCCAGGTTTGAAACATTTCCCACCTCAAATATGGAGAAAAAAATTTCAAAATTGTGTGAACATTCCTTTTTACCATTTTTAAATTAAAAAATTCTGTTTTCTGATTCAAAAACTTATATCTATATTTAAGCAAATTAGATTTTTAGAAGTTGAAGACAAAAAGTTGGATATTTAAATGAAATGTTTTGGGGAGGGGGGAGAATCAGGTTTTTTTGTTCACAGATAATTTCAAAGTCTTGACTTTTCATCCCCAACTCAAGAACAAAAAAATATTGAACTCTCAAAAATATTTGTAGAATAAGAAAATTGCTTCTTTTCCATCCCAGTGAAGTGCCTACTTAAGGTTTAGCAGTAACTTCAGATAAGACAACTTTACTATTTCAGTTTAATGGGGGAAAAGAATGCCATATAATTTATCCTCACATTCTTAAAGCGCATTTGGAAGGGTATAACACACACAATTTCATTTCAGACAATTCAGCGCTCAGAATCAATGGGCAGGTGGTCAATCCAAATTTTTTCATTTTCTAGTGCTCAATTAAACACAAGAATAAATATCACTTCACTCTTCATGGGCAATGCTGTCATCCACTTAAATTTCTGTAATTAAACTTCTTTAGAAATATCCAGATGACTAAACATTTGTTTCAAAGCTCAAAAGCCGCCACAGCATGTATTGTCATAAAATAACTAAGGGGATGGATTTAGCAGTAGCTTTTGGTAGCAGCTGAGATTGCATTAAAATGGAGAAAAAGCATTAAGAGACAATGGGAAATACAGATATAGAAGATAAAACAATACTTTGTTAGCTACACATAATTATGATTTTGGTTGCCTGTAGAAAAAGCTCTCAACATATTAAGCAATCGTCCTCATTTTAATTGAATTTTGTATTGCACGCCTTCTTTAATCTTTATCGGATAATTAACTGATTGCTTGTACTGCGGCATCCAAAGAAATGTCTCGGTTTTAAATTAAAATGTTGCAAAGTTCATGTGAGTCTCCAGTGGACAAAAAAAAAAAACAGACAAGAAAAAGGGGGAAGACAGTGTAGTTGGGAGCCAATACTGGAGAAAATAAAATTAATTGCACTATGTGAATATGTAATGCTCAAAATAATTTTATTTTATTTTATTTAATTAAATTTCACTGGAGTCAGTATGCCTTTTATCTTTGCTTCATAATGGAGCCTGCGTACGGTCTCAGCTGTAAGTGAAGTGTGGGATTTGCAAGGGTTTATGGAAAACAAATGAATATTTTAATTAAAAATTAAAATAAAAGTTTTAGGCCTTAAGTTTCCCTGTGCTGCGTGGTACAATGCACTTACAGTGAAGGTGGAGGAAGCCTTACAGAGAGAATAGGCAGGTATACTGAATGTTCCAGACATTCCTGTCACCCATAGCCACTCACATTGTGAACTCTCGATAGGGCTCATCGTCCATACAGAAAAAACATGGCAACAATATTGGGCAGAGATCAGAGAAACAATCAGTCTAAGTCACATGTTTCTTCTAGGCAGCCTCAAACACACAGAAAATAAGAGGGATTAATGCTGCTTGGAGCAAAATTAATTTTTCTTCTGTGTTTGGGAACTGATTCAAAGCCTAGTTAAGTCATTAGAAAGTCTCCCATTGACTTCAGTGGGCTTTGGGGCAGGTGCTCTGCGAGTTCTGTTAAAGAGCACACACTGAGAGCAAGCACTGCTCAGAAGCCAACAGCAGTGTAGCTACTGCACTGGCCACGTTGCCATCACTGGATTGGACGGGGCTGGAGGAGTCATGGAAAAAAGACACTTTCCACATAACTAACTGAAGATCCTCTAAGTTTGGTCTGACGTTCCTCACGGATCCCCGGGGGAACACACGGGGAAATCTGATCCTGACCTGAATGCTGATCTGTCCCCAGAGCAGCCTTAAACAGAGGAGGGAGCATTGTATTGGAAATGCTCCTCCCACATCCCTGGGCACTCTTTTAGATAACTGTTCCAATCCTTCACCTTTTCAGGGGAGGAACAGGTGTATTTGTCATCAGCTGTAAATATTTGTGGTATCTAAGTTGCTGGGGGGACAAAAAAGTTTGTATTCAAAAATACTTTCCTTGTTATATTTTCAATAGTGATTTATTTGTTCAATTCCCAGAGCTACTGAGAGGCCTTGAAGTAGTGGAGCAAAGTAAATAACGTATTTTAATAGACAATGAAACTAATGTGGGTTCTTCCCCTCTGTCTAGGGCCACATAGAGGTTTTGGGGATCCTGGGGCAAAATCTGAAACTGAGGCTCCCAATCCTTTCAAAAAGCCTCTCTCTTCCCTCCCTAGCCCATGAGGACCTGCACCCGCACCCACCCCCACCCTGGAGACCCAGCCCTCAAGGGAACCATTCTACTGTCCCATCCCAGGAGTCCCTGCCTACTTCACCTCACTCCTTACCTTACCCGTCCTGGCTGGCAAGCATCACCATCACCAGCATAGCTTCCTGGCTAATTCCCAGAGCTAACAGGAGTCACCATGGTTTTGGCAGCCAGCAGGTGACGGTCCAGCACAAGACACACTATATACAGGGGCTGCTCTAGCTATAATGGTGCTGAACATCATGCACTAGGTCATTATATCATTCTCTCAAATTTGGCTTAAATATCCCTCTGTCATAACAGAGGGGCAGCTGAGCCACACCTGAATGGTGCTGTGACCCTGTGTGCCAGGGCACAACACTGCCCATTGAAGTTCAGCCTGGCTGCCTGCTGCTTTCTCCCCTCTTTTATTATTCCACAGGTTTGAGGGCACCCTAAAAGAGGGGGCTGGGAGCAAACTGCCCCTTTCAACTCCCCTCTGGGTTACCCTGCCTCCTACATACCCCAACCCCCACAAAAAATAAAGTAAGTTAAAAAAGAGTCCTCTTGACCAGAAACTTTTCCTTAATTATGAGAGTAGTTCCATTGCGGCCAGTGGGAACATGCATGCAAACAAGGGTTACAAGAGAAGGCTCTCAGTTTGTTATCTCTGAGTCTCCATTTTGTGCTACAGTTTCTTACAGGCACTCTAGGAAATTTCTACATCATCATCTTGGAACTACTCTGTTAAAACAAGTGCTGTGGCACCCTCATGATTAAAGTAAACCCAAACCAATTACCATTAAAAGTTTTCTAAAGCATGGAAACAAAGTCCTGATTTCAACAAATTATTTGTCAATCTATTGCCTCCAGAGATGTGTCACGACTCTTTAAGCCAGTGACTTCTTGTAATGGATAACCCAGGGAAAACTCTCTGTTCCCCGGTTCTAAATGTTCAATAGCTTCCCAAGCAAAAAATGTACTTTACTCACCTTTCAGTTATCTGTGGTGTGAGTTATCACTCACTACACCCTATTTTACCTTAGTCCACATCTTCATTATTGCTGTATGGCTTCTTGCATCTAGCCTGGTCATAAATAATCACTGTGTGAAACATGCTAAGGAGTGGAAAGGCTGCACACCTCTATGTCTGCCCAGATAAGCTGTGATGTATGATACCATTAGCACCCCTAAAGCTTGGGGGAACCCCTGCTGATAAAGAAATATGGAGGGTTTTTTTCCTTTTTTGTTTTGCACAGACACAATTATGTGAGGTCAGATCCCGCCTCCAGCTCCACATAGTGAAGAGGAGTTCAGCCACCTCTGTGGCAACATTCTTCCCAGCCACAGAGGCCTCTCTGTGAAGTCCATGAACCACAAGGGAAGAGGGTGTAGAGGGCAGGCAAGGTGGTGGAAAAGTGGGTGGCTGGGGGATTGGAGAGCATCCATCACCCCCCTCCCAGCCCCCTGGAGTATCCCTGTACAGAATGATATAGCCCACGAGTGTTATTTATTCAGTTGAATTTCCCCTATTTTAGGGGGCTCCAAGAACACTTACTATCAAGGAGAAAGCCCTGGTAGGACATCCACTTTGGAGCCACAATGCTAGATGCCAATGATAAGAGCTGATGCAGCGGCACCGACTGTCTGAAGGAATGGCTCTAATCCCTCACAAATCCCTGGGGATCTATTAAGCACAGCCCTTTTCTCAGAGGGATGACATGGTGGGATCTATATGAAGGGATCCTTGCTCAAATCTCCTCTCTCAAAGAACCCTCTAAAGGGTTTTACTGAAATTGGGGTGAGCTCAGCCATCAATACTGATTTTTGGTGTGCCTCTGATTTAGCATTCTAGGCCCTTCACAGAAACATTTAAATCATGAATCCTAGGAAGACTCACACCCGTCTGGCAGTTACTGAGTGGCATTATCCATATCTGAGGCTATCTTAACAGCTGTAGCATCAACACCTTCAAGATGAAAAGGAAATTAGAAAGAAGAATCATTTCTTAATTATCCTGTAGGCAACTTTCTACTAATGCATCCCTTCAGTCCCATCCCAAGCGAAGAAGCTGACACACTGCATGTCCTACAGGCAAATTAGCAGCTGTCTGAGCCATGCCCATAACAGTATGTATTTGCACACAGGTGTGTATGTTTTTTTCTACTGGCTAGCAGCCAGAGATTTATATTTCACTCACAGTTTTTTTTCCTGGAAGAGGGAGAGAAAGTGATAGTAATCTCTCCCCGCAGTGGGCTTTGTGCTTGCTGGTATAGCCAACAACTCTGACAGACACTTAGCCACTACTAGACTCAACATCTCAATTTTAAAAAAGCCAAAGCATACGTAGTATATGGCGCCTTTTAATCCCATAGGATCTCAACATACTTCAGAGCTCTGTGTCTGATCCAGTTCCCAATGAAGTAACTGGGAGTATTGTTACTGACTCCCGTGGGCACAGCACTGTTGTGCACTCTGGTTAGGACACTCTTTTGTATGCATTTGTTCTGCACCTAGCAAAAAGGGTCATGATCCTCAGTGCTACCATAACACAAACAAACAAACAAACAAACAAACAATACCCAGACAGTTCACTTCACTCACTACTGTGAGGGAGACACCTCTGAGTAAGACCTAACAACTGTTTAACAATGTACCCTACTGCTACACAAAAGGAAGAGTACAATATTCTATCCATTTGAAACTGTTGGGGATTTTAGGAAGGTAGAATCTAATCATCTGAGATGGAATTTGTTTTTAGAAACTGTAGTCAATGCCCTGCTCTTTCAAAAAGAGCAATGTGATCAGACAGAAGACATAGTCACTGTTTGATTTTTCACTCAGGCAGTATTACCATCAACGGAACATTGTCTCCCACAAATATGCTGGCGTCAATGGTTCAGTAATAACGCAGCAGGCAGTGGAGCACACATATCACCCGTAGGTAGGTCCCCTTATCCAACTAATGGAGCCCATCTTAGCTTGTCAGATCTAATGGAATTGTAGCACAAAGATGGTTACAGCTGAAGTAAACAATCTATCAGCCCAGCCGTTTGCTACAAATCCTTCCTGGTTATACCCCAAACGTTTGGAGATCTATTCACTTAGAGTGCAGCACAGCTTCTGTCTGCAAAAGTCACACTGGTACCAGATCAGGTTATTAAATTTGATTACTTATAGCCACTCTTTCTCCTCTTCTTCCAGCTGCTTATGCTCTCTCATGCTTTGCCAGCGTGAGAAAGCCAGAATACTTTGACACAGTAAATCCGGCCATTGTCATCATTTGACAGTACTTTAAAGGCTAAGAAAACCACAAGTAAAGTAGATGCCTTTAAAAATTCAGTGTTTGCCACTTCTCAATGATTGTGGCATCTGAGTTTTTCCTGTTCTGGGTACAGGAAGATATGGTCTCAGATCCTGAGGTGCTTTGTGCTGAATTGCTAGCACAACATGCCCCTCAAGCCATTTGAATATGATCACTCCAGCGCAAAAGGATCTGCCAGCGGCACAGAGCCAGAGGCATGGTTAGACAAATGGGAGTGAGTTCAAGACTGTTCCGCCCTAGTGGTGTGTGGCTATGGTGTTAGTCCAGTGGGGCTGTAGGCAGTCAGCATTACTCAGCTCACCTGCTCTATGTGACATTGCTGAGTGCAGCAGCAAACAACCAGCCCAGGACTGAGTGAGTGGAAATACCACATTTGTAACCTCTTCTCTCCTCCTTCCTGAACTGCACTATATGCTCTTTAGCTTTAACCAACACTCTGACCCTGTGTCACTGTCGGTACCTGAAGTGGGGTTTTTAATGACAACCATTTTAGCCAGTATTTTTCATGTGTATAGGGTATCAAAATGCTCTATCAGCATCAAACTAATTACTCACAACAAAAGGTAGGAAGTATAACCTCCATTTCACAGATGGGTAAACTCCCAATTTCCTACTCTAGGCACTGAACAACACTGTCTGCCTATATAACACAAACACACATACACCGCTCTAAATGTTTAGATATTTTTAAACGACTTCCAAAGTTACCTACAGTATTTCTTTTACATAGGAATGAGTTTATCAACAACCCCCAGGGGACCAAATTGTCTTGTGGCATAACCCGTTAATACTACTGAATTCACAAGCAGAGAATTTGGCCTATGCCTACTGAAAACCATAATTAAAATTGGAGTACTTTACTTTAGAATATTTCACATTAGCATTTTTTTACTGGAGCAACCTCCTCCTATTTCTCCTCTTAATTTACACAGGTAATTGCTAAGTAATTAGTGCTCATTAGGAACACTGAAAAACATGAGATTAAACAAATCTTGGAAAGCCCAACAGCAAAGGGTTTCTGGTTTTGAGATCATTTGCTTCTGCTAACTAGATATAAAGTTACAGGTTAAAGAAATACAATAAATCTAAAATTTGTGAAAAGCCCAAACCACATTATATATATTGGATTGTAAACAGACATACAAACAAGCATATGGTACAGAACAGTTCTATTACTGCATGTCTTACCTTTATATAAAAGTTATATATTGTAAGCAGAGTGAGGATAAGCTCTACCCTGACATCTGGTGGAAAGAATTTCAGAGAATGTATTTGCATAGGCACGCCTACCCTATCCCAGACTGCCGAGCTGTGGGACTGCTTGGTGACAAATGACTCACCCTCAGTTGGGTGGTACTTGCTAGACAAGGGACATGGGTTCCAAAACCCAGTGAATTGAGAGAGGCTGGGGAGAGGTATCTGTGCCTGGTGGTGCAGTCTCCTTGTGGAGCCAGAAACACCATTTCCACCCCTTCTCTCCCCACTGTGGAATGTCAGAGTTGATTTTTTTTATTCCCTCAAGAATCTAAATACAGGTTACTGAGCTGAACTCACTTTGGGCTAATGGTGCGCTAGCACTGGGGCTCCCCTACTAAGAGCTGAGATCATTGAGAGTTGAAATCACTAAAGAGCTGAAATTACTGAGCTGAGAGCACTGAGTACTGTGCTAACTAGTAGGGGAGCCTGAAGCTATACTGTGGAACCAAGCAGCTGGTGGAGTGGAGCAGTTGTGGGGACGGCTGGAGCGGATCACGGGACAGCTGGTAGCAGTGGAGCGGCTGGCAGAGCGGAGTAGCTGTGGGACGGGTGGAGCGGCCCACAGAGCGAACGGAGCTGAGCAGTTTGCAGGGAGAACTAGAGCAGCTCATGGAGCACAGCAGCTGGTGGAGCGGAGCAGTTTCTGAGGATGGCTGGAGGAACAGAGTGGAGCGGCTGGTAAAGCGGAGCAGTTCATGGAGAAGGTGGAAGCAGAACCCACAGAGAGGCAGGGCAGTTGGCCCCGGACCACGTAAGGTGCCCCTTTCTGCCCAGGCTGTGGGGAGGGACCTCTACAGATAAACTCTCGAATTCTGGGGTGGCATTGACCAGAGACTTTTGGGTTGTTGGACTTCGGGGTGATTGGACTTAAAACCCTAAGGGGAAAAAGGACAATGTCAAACGTACTTGGAGGTGGGTTTTTGTTTATGGTTTGTGTTATAACCCTGTTTGTGGTGTTTCTCCAGTGGGATGCCGCATTGATTCCTTCCTTTATTAAAAAGATTTTGCTACACTCAGACTCCGTGCTTGCGAGAGGGGAAGTATTGCCTCCTAGAGGCGCCCAGGGGGATGTGATATGTGAGTGTCCCAGGTCACTGGGTGGGGGCTCGAGCCGGTTATGCATTGTGTTACTGAAACGGAACCCCTGGATACTGAACCCGGCCCTTGTTGCTGTCAACTCAGAGGGGCAGAAGGGTTACAATATAAAACCCTAAAATATACAAAGTGGCATTTTTAGCATTCTAAATTAAGGGAAAATATTACTGTGTCAGCAAAGAATCTAACAAATGTGATCACCAGCACCCAACACCTCTTTTCTGCTTTGTGTTAATTAGCTTCCTCTGTAGATCAGCTGCCAAGGAACAAAACACTGCTATGTAAATAAGAAACTTGGAAAAAGTTGTAAACTGCTGTCAGCCCAATAATTTAAAACAAGAAATTGAAAGACAGTGGATGTGCTGTGAACAACAAGAATAACTAACCAATGGTTAAATCCTGAAATCTTTACACAGTTCTTCCTTCAGTTAAACTCCCATTGACTGCAATGGGACTTTGCAGCATAAGTACTTCTGGATTTATAAATATAGTGAAGCTCATACTCAATGGACTGTGTTAATCTCTTTATAGTTCAGTCTTTCTAATGTTTACCCAATTAGTTGTGCCTAGAATTAAATCTTTCATACAGTTATAAAGATGTTTGTCACCAGGAAAGCAGCATAACAATGGGACATGTTTTGTTACATCAGTCGAAATTTTCTCCCAGGTCATTAGCATCTTGAATCAACACAAAGCCAGTCCACTCAAACAGTTTTCAGTTATTGTGTCACATCAGTAGTTTCTCAGGTAAACAAGTGTAGATGCAGAATGTTCTGGAATAGCTGAAGTCTATGTTGGCAATATACAGATATTAGGTCCCACCACACTAGAGATTCAGTAATGCGTGGGAAATGGCCTGCTCTCCTTGTCAGTACCTCCCCATTGTTGCCACAGCATAGAATCCACGAGTAAAACTTCCAAAGTGCCTAAAGTGATTTAAGATCCTCAGTCCCATTTTCAAAAGTCACTTATATATTTAGAAGACTGAGTCTCGTTGAGTCCTGATCTACATTAGGAATTTACAATGGTTTAGCTACATCCCCCAGGTATCTGAAAAATCCACACCTCTGAGAGATGTAGCTATACTGACCTAACCCCAGCGTAGACCTGCCCAGTGTAGATTCCCAGTTAAGCACCACAAGTCTTCTTTTCGCTGGAGGAGTGGAGGTAACAAGGCGGCTCTCAGTCCAAGGCACCCTGAAAGCCATCACCCTAGCTACAGTGCTCAAGGGTGTGAAAAATCCATGCCCCTGAACATCACAGCTATACCCAAGAGATCCCTAATGAAGACAAAGCTACAGAAGAATCCTTCTGTCAGTCAACCTAATGACTGTCGCTCAGGAAGGCGGAGTTCCACAGAGCAGAAAAGCCTAGATATCGCTGAAGTCTGCGTCTACATTACCAAGTTAGAACAGCATAGCTACCGCACTATAGCTATGCTATTGTAGCATGCCTAGTATAGTACGTTTAAAGTTTTCTTCACCGTACCTATATTTACTTAAAGGTTAGATTTCTTATCTGTGTTGTCCTTGTTAATGATATAGTATGGATTTACTTGATTTCACAGTTATTATCAGGACTATTAAAAATGGTGTCTGTATAGATAGGTTAACACTCTGCTGTATGTTACTGGTGGTAGTTTAAAATTTATAATTTTCTGTTTTGTTTTCTTTTGTAGTGTGATATTTGTATTGAAAAGCAAAATCAAAAACCTTAATCAAAAAAATTAAAGGTTTGATTTTACAGATGCCTATGAAGATCATGAAGAAGGGATAGGTTGTGAGGAAGAGTGAAGTGCCATCTTCCTTTCTTCCCGTCTGATCTGCCACTGTACCCCTTCTTTATAATAAATAAATCTATAGTGCTTGTATTGAGGGAGAAAATTGTACTTTAATGAAGTACTTAAAATGGGATGCCAATTTCCAACACATACACACACCGCAAAACTGATAATTATAATTTCCCTTTGTTCTCACACATTTGCTATCCAATTTTAAACCTGTCTTTTAAAAGTGGCTTCAGCATCTCACAATTTTCTCTGAAAGGATAAGGTTGAACAGGTCACAGTGTCCCATCCGTAGTTCCTTTACAATCTTCTTTTCTCTTTGATAACAGTAGGCAAGAGTCAAAGTTTTGTATTCAGGATTATATTAGGTTTAATATGTGGAAAGACAAAAACAATGGGAAAAGAAGTGTTACTGTGTTTGAAATGAGAAGTTACTACTGGTGATACCAAAGACATTAACACTTCTTTGTGATGATCACTGGGTTGAAACATGTCTGAACAATCAGGAGGTACGGAATAGGCACGTCTCAGACTCATAAGGATACAATAATATAGCACTTTTGCTGAATTGATTCCTTAGTGTGTTGAACAGCAGAGTAAACAGGAATGATTCAAATTTATGAGATGTTCAGCTAACCCACGATAGGGACTGGATGCAGTTGTACCTTGCGTCATCTTTCAGTCATGAATTATGAAAAAGCATGAAATTCACAGTATTTATAGAGCCATATCATAGGAATTCCTGAGTGAGTTGTGTTTATGTTGTGGTACCTGTTCAAATGTTTTGCACATCAAAAGGTAGATTGATATGAAGAGTCTGGATTCTCATTTCACAAGGGGCAACGCAGGAGTAAGGTGATATCCATAAGTGTAAAACTTGTGTGAAAGGTGAATCACACTCCAAGTCTTTAAGGGTATGTATATGTATAACATAATTCTCTATGTACAAACCCACTTCATAATAAAGAACAATAAACAACCCTCAAATAAGAATTAGTATTCAGGAAAAATGACACTGTAAGTAAGAAAGCATTAAGCCTAATATTTTTAAACAATAAATGCAGCATTACTGAATTATTTTTTTCTAAAATAAAAGATCACAATAAAAGAAGTCACAGAAATCTCACTTGCAGTTTTGTCCAAAGCACTTTCCCTTAATAGAATGTTACTTGGGGTAGTGTTTATAATGGTGGCCAATAGCATTTTAGCCCATAAGTGGAATTACCTCATTGATCAATCAGTCCTTAAGTGACCTTAGAGTGTGGGGGACATTATGACCTTGGAAAGTCTTCACTTATGTGGAAACACCAAATACAGACATTATGGACCAGAGGGTCTGCTAGTGTAAATGGATAAGCTTCACAGATTTCAGTGGATCTAAAGATGATTTACATCAATTGAGGATTTGTTTCTATAGCCATGTTTTCTCCCTCTCCCATTCTTGCCTATTGTGAGCATGGTAGCACCAACGTGACTAAACCACAAACCCAGCTGAGATTTGCCTCTGTCTGTTTCATTTGCTAAAGATCTGACTTGTTCCTTTCTCCTACCCCATCCCTGGGCTCAAATGCTCTAACACCATGTATAAGTAATGCCAATTAGTACTAAGAAGGGCCATCTCTTCTAACATTGTGGAACAAAGCTGCATGGCAACAGAAACATGGAGTAGAGCTATCATGAATCATTCATGGGAGGCGTGCATGGTGGGGTGAGAGATGCTGGGCCAATTAGTCGGATTGGAGAAGGGCTAAGAGTACTGAATTGACAGCTCTTATGGGGAAACAGTTTGTCATTGATGGGTTTTGTGAGGGAAGGAAGAATAAGAGTGTTAGACTGATGGATGAATTGAGGGTGAAGAGTAATTCTCCCAGAAAATGTTACACATAACAATGAGAGGCAAAACATTTTGAGTGAGCTTCTGGCAACAACACCTCACAGCACCAATGCACACCTAGAGTAATTGAAGTGTATGGAAAGCAGATGAACTCAGTTAATCCAGATTTACACCAGTGTACAGTATATATACACACAGTATATAGGGAGCATATTTGCCTAATTCCTTACTCTTGCAAACTATATTTTATTATTATCATGTAGAGCCTTATGTTTTAGCTAAAGTCTCCAATCAGTGTATAAGACAAAGAGCTTTCAGTACCTGTAACTTTTTCAAAATGCATTAATCCACTTTATTTTTAGAAACAAGAGTATTACTAATTTTGTAAGAGAAAAGATAATTCATTTCTGAAGAGATTTAATGAATCTGAACAGTAGCATGCCTTTTTTCTCCCTGCTAACACTGAAAGTAGCCCATATATAGTTCAGATATAGTTGGTTTTCATTGCTACTTCAATATTCATTTTTCATCTCTGTTCATTAATATTTGAATGCCTTATTTTAACATGAAGCACTGACAGCCTGATCCAAAGCGTACTGAAATGAACGGGAGTCTTTCAACTGACTTTGATGGGTGCTGGATCAGGCCCTTTATGCACAGGGCGGAGTTTTTCTGCATCTGTTATTGATTTGCATGTTTTTATTTTATTTTGACCCTTTTCTCCTGTTTTGCATTTCTCCCCCTACCAATACTGTTGTTGTATGAGTTATAAGAGCCTACCCTTGAAACTTTCTGCAGTTGCCTGTCCATCCTTAACTTGCTAGTTCTGGAGAAACATCTGTGTTTATTCATTTTCTAATGCTGCACAGCAGTCCCAAGAGCAAGCAAGATGTTCTGAGACCAGAAGAAGAGCAAACACCAAAATCTTCTAAAGCAGCTGCTCTAAAACAAGTGAGTCTGCTTGAAACAGCAACCATGGAGCAAATACATAGTGCAAACAACTTATCACCCTGACTGTGTGGTTTCTCACAAACTATTCATAAAATTCATAGCTGCAGCTGACTCCCCTTGCCCTCTGTTCATATTAGCAAGAGTCAGCTGCAGCCAAGAATTTGGTGCATTGTTTGTTGGAAACCGCAAGTGGCATGGCCAGTTCACACTAGAGCTAAATACATGCTTTAAGACTGTGAACATTTAAGGACACAGTAAAAAAACACCCTCTGTATCTGTACATCACCTAGTACAATCAGGCCCCGACTGGCTGAGGCCTCTACAACAACTACAAGTATAATTTTTTAGCATTTATGGGTGCTAAGATACCATGGGTCTGAATACAACTAGGTGTAAAACATAATTCTGGGGAGAGAGGAAAGAAATGAGATTTTGTTAAAACACTTAAAAGTGTTTCAGAGTTCTGAGGAGGGCTGGTGATGAACAAGATCTAAAAATCTAGGTAGATGGATGCATATGTTTTCTTCCCACATGCATCACAGTGGCTTACCTCCTGACACTTCACTAAAAATAAATAAATGAAAGTCTTGTATCTTAATTTCTGATTTGCCTCCATTTGTACAAACCTGCATTAGAGGAGGGCTTGAATTACAATGTTTGGATCCAATCCCCAAATCTCAGCACATTGGGATTCAGTGTTTCAGCTCATCCTCATTATAAAGAGAGGCCTGAATCAGAGCATTCAGATTTCAGTCTAAAATCCTCCCCACTAATAGGGTGCGGGGATCATTATATTGTCATTCATGTACAACTATATACTTGGCAACAGTGGCAGTGAGAGGCAGCCATTTTAGAACATGAGTGCTCATCTAATTGCTTCAATCAGTACTGGGCCTCTTTACTGTTAGGGCCAATCCTGCAAGGTACAGAGCACTGCATCTCAATTCATATGGAAGTTAATGCAATTGCAGGCACACAAGTTCCCTCAGGAACACCTCGGGGCCTTGCATTTTCTTACTGAATGCAGACCTAACATTACTGGTGTCATAGCATTCTCTCTCAGATCTGAACCTTAGAGTCCAAAAATATGGGGTACCAGCATGAATTTCCCTAAGCTTAATTACCAGCTTAGATCTGATAGGCTGCCACCACCCAAAAAATATAGTGTTTTGGGGCCTCTGACCTCCCCAACATTCCCTGGGGACCCCAAGAACCCAGACCTCTTGGGTTCTTAAAACAAGGAGAAATAAACCATTCCCCCACCTTCCCCCTCTCAGAACTTCCCTCCCTGGGCTATCCTGAGATACTGATCTAACCTCTTAAATCACCATACAGAGAAGCATCTCCCTTCCCTTCCACAAAGAGGCAAACAGATTCAAGGAAAACAGAGAGAGATTTTCTCTCTCCTCCTCCCGTCTCCCCACCCGTCCTGGTGAGTTATCCCAATCCCCTGGGATAAAACAAGGTAAACAGAGAAAAAACAATCAATCAATCAGGTTCTCTAAAAAGAAATCTTTTAATAAAAGAAAGGAAAAAGTATAGAATTAACTCTGTAACTTCAAGATGTCAATATACAGGGTCCTATAGCTTACAGATAGCAGAAAGAGACTTCCCCCCCAGTACCAATACAAATCAAAATATTCCCAGCAACTACACATATAAAAGTTAACCAGCCAGATCCACAATTGCAAATAGAGTAAAACAATTAAAAAAGAAAACTAAACTGCCTGTTTTTTACTCACTACTTGAAAAGAAACTTAGAGAGCCTGTAATCATGTCTGGTCTCTCTCAGACCCTCCGAAAAAAGAACAAAGAACAAAAAACTCACACCCAAACTTCCCTCCACCCGAATTAAAAGTATCTTGTCTTTTGATTGGTCTTCTGGTCAGGTGTCCAGTTTCCTGCTTGTAACCCTTTACAGGTATAAGAGACATTAACCCTTAACACTCTGTTTATGACAACTGGTGAAGCCAGCCCCCTAATTACTTTATGACTATAAGTACTTGAGAACAGAAGCAGATCCTTTAATGTTCCCATTTGCTTGGAGATGTCATTTTTCCATCAAACATTTACATTGACTGCCTCTTATGTGTGCCAGGAGTTTTCCCCAATTTCTTCTGTGACAAGAGTTTGAAAATTCTGGCTAACACATACACATCCACACAGTTCCAAGATTAAAGCTGCATAACTGAGAGCCCCTAGGGAGAGACAGATGATTGTAATTGATTTAAGAAGGGACTGGAAGGTTGCTTTTTGTAACAAACACCAATAGGCAGTTCAGAATTATTATCTAGATCACCATCAATAGTAGATCCATCTCCACATCTGAAATGCTCTTAGGGGCAAACCCAGAGGGCTTTTTCTGTTGTCACACAGTCCCTATTGTCTATGACATGAATGATGCTTAACGAAAGACACAGGACCTGGCTCACAGAAAAGTGACCAGCCTGTTGTCTATATAACTTCCATCAACAAACAGGTCCAAGAATTGGCACCATATTGGATTTTGTACAGCCACTATATAAACATCACAGAGTAGCATCATGAAACATTTGTTGCAATGCTGGGTAGCTGTTTCAATGCTGGTGATATGATATTTAAAACTATGAGCCATTACTGACTCGTTAAAAAAAAGTACATTTTAAAATATTACTGTGGGTCCAATTCGCAAACGTGGAGTCCTAAGCCCCAGTGTACAATATATCACTTGCTTGCTCAAATCAACACTGAAATGCCACTAAGAGGTCCTTTGGCGACTGTGTACCAACTTGATTGCCCATGTATGGAATGGAGTACCTTAAGATAGGCACTCAACATGCAAATTCAAACTTGGTTTATGAAATCAAATCTTATTAAAAACCAATGCTTTAGTTTCCATTCTGAGTTGATGTGTTCCTTCCTTTAAGATGAGTTTAATTTGATTATATAAATATGCAGTGTCTCTTTTCCTTTAAGAAAATTGAAGGATTTTAGAATATTATACTTTGGAAAACAGTTATTTATAACCTAAATTAAGAACATGTTAAAAACAACAAATCCGCACAATTTGTTATGTATCAATGTCTAATCAGAGTGAAGGAAAATGATATTGCAAGGAAGCATGAAAGTAACAGCTAATATCTTTCTGTACACATGAGATTCATTTATAAAGGCAGATTCTTAATGGAAGCTGCCTTCTTCCCCACACACCCTAAAAGATATTTTAAAATCTACATAGCTGTTTTTCATTTGTAAGTAAGTTGTTCATTTCTTCCTTGCTTGTGATGTGACAACCCACATTCTGCATTCTGTTGATAATTCCAGCCTGGCACTGTGGCAAGAATAGATATGTATACTACAGTGCCAAATCTTAATAAAAACAATGACATTGTTTCTTAAACCACTGAAAGACCTGACTGCTAGAGTATGCAAACACTGCATGTTACAATGCACTGCCTTACCGCACCATGGCTCAGATCTTTATATTTTAATGGTATGTATATGAAAACTACACAACTATTTTCCTGTTTCTTCTACGAGGTGAAGTACAGGGTCTCCCATTCCTTTCTCTTGCTACACATTGAGGCACTAATCATTCTGGAAATTCTGAAAGCAAAATGGGATGCTTGGCAAGTTATCTAAAGCCCGAATGTGTCTTCAGGTCACTCCTGTTTCAGAGCTCCTCTTGACAAAAATAAAGCACTGTAAATAGCAAATAAGCAAAAATCAAGCAAAACAATCAGAAGTGAATGCCATCCCACTGCAAAAATATGTTGTAAGCCCCGACACTGGGTAAATAACTACATGCATTTATGTGAAACCTACAGTGTTTTATATGTGCCCTGTCCTGTTTATAAATCCATTAAATAAATAATCCAAGCAGCCAAAAGAAAAAACCATATTTTCCAGTGTGTTTCTACTCTTTTTCATGGGAACAAATCATAAGAAGGTGGAGAGGAAGACTGTACCTGTTAAAATTACCATACTCAGTGACCAATCATCACTTAATTAGCCTTGCAAGCATCAAAGGGAAATGGAGAAATGCATGCCATTTAAAACAGTAGTCTTAGAACTGGTGGCGACTTCTTATGGCTGTATGCTGGAAATTTTTTGTATTTTTTTTCTTGCACAAACGTTTGCTCTTCAGCCTCCCATGGCAACCATAAAAATCCTCATGTAGCACCCCCAAGAAATCATAGCAACAAATTTCAAACTCAAATAGGATGAAATGAGACATCTGAGAAAAAAAATAATAATTGCATAGAATTCAAAGACTCCGGTGAATCTGAATTTGTTCATTCTGAATTATGAGATAAGTCAGTAAAACAAGATGATTTTGAACTTTATAATGGCAGGGCTATTACTTAGCACAGACAAATCACTCTCAGATTCTATATGCAATGCCTCTGTACTGAACTTTGAGACCAGCATCTCAAGTAAATTGTTCTTGTTTCCTTGTGGATAGAACCAAAATCTGGAGTTTACAGTGATTAAACAGAAAGGTTGGCAGATCTGCAGTTCACAGGCCTACTTATGCCCAGGTTCTGGGAATAACCAAGAAGCCTGCAAATTTTTATTTGTAAAAATTGTCACAAAAATTTAAAACACATTTCTGGTGTAAAGTGACCTTTTTTCTCCCAGCCCCCTCCCCCGCCTTTTTTTTTTTTTCAGATTTATTCGTAACCCCACCTCTTTTTCTTTCCTGTTTTGTCTTTTTAATTTTGCCACAGGAAAGTAGGGCCAGGGGATGGGGCAGAGAAAGAGGGGAAACAGTGAAGAGTGTGAGTGAGGTGTTATGCAGAAAATATTTTGAAAATAATTCTTCATGAAAATCTCTCAGCATTGTTTTCTTTTACCAGCTCTAGATATTTGTGAACCATGTTATTCTGTCAGTATACATGTACAGAAATAGTGTAGTACGCTGATATGGCTTTGGAGAAGCATAAAATAACCTCACCAGGCACCTATCCATTGTAACCTATTAACAGGTCATGAAAACGGCTATTTTGTAACATCAGTGATGCACTCCAGATATCATCACTTACTATTTATATAACAAACAGAACAGACAGGTAGATAGGTGCTGTGCTGTGACCACTGCTTATTACACTTTTCTCACTGTCATCTCAGGCTCTTCCTATCTGTTTGTTATAATCATACGTCTTCAGTTTTAAATACATAAGGAAGCCCTGCCTGGAGTACTCTCCAGTGGCACGCTGTGACTGAACAGGTCCATCTGACTCAGAGTATGGCTACACTTGAAATTTCAAAGCACTGCCGCAGCAGCGCTTTGAAGTGTGAGTGTGGTCGAAGCGCCAGCACTAGGAGAGTGCTCTCGCAGCGCTGCATGTAAACCACATCCTCTACGGGTGTAGCTCCCAGCGCTGCGGCACTGTTTACACTGAGGCTTCACAGCGCTGTATCTTGCAGTGCTCAGGGGGGTGTTTTTTCACACCCCTGAGCGCGAAAGTTGCAGCGCTGTAAAGTGCCAGTGTAGCCAACGCCTCACCTTCTGTCCTTCAGAGACCTCAGTAACTCCACACAAGCCTTCCTAACTCATTAATACCCTCTGTCAAACTGGTATAGTTCAAAACAGTCCATAACAAAAATCCCAAAAGGTAGTCCATTCTCATGCCCAGTGTAAATACAGTCCTTAAAATCCCACATCCTCTATTCCATCGACATAGCACATACCCCTCTCCTGTGTCTGACATCACACCTGGGCTCTTCTCTGGACCTCTCCTGACCTTTTACCAGGACAGCCAACTGAGCCTGTCCAACTAGAGTGTAACTCAGCTTTTTCTGGCAGGAATTCCCCAAGCATTTCTGCTGGGCAATCATCCTTACCAAGGGAACACCTATCACTCCCCCTGTAGCCTTCACCTTTTCCAGCTGTCTGGTGTGCAGACATTCTGAGGAGCAATCCAGACCAGTGAAAGTTTGTGTGGATACCTCAAAATGCTATGCTTTGCTGTTGTGGCTCCCAACCTGGGCTGCTCACAAGAGCATGCAGGTCACACCCTGAGTGTCTGTGGATAGCCCTGTTCCAGCAAGTCTGACCCCAGGAGTTTGTCAGCAACACATCAGCCACACTCGGGCTTCCAGAAGCCATGGTTACTACTTGCAGGGTGACCCCCAACAAACTCCCAGTCCCGAATTTTCCCCATACGTTAGTTCTGCACTGTCCTGTGCAGCTCTTAGAAGTCCATTGCTCCTGTAAGGATCAATATGCAACAGTTTTCTATTTTAACTAGAGTTATCAAACAGTTCAGTTTAAATACCACACTGGATTGGTTTTGATTTAAAAAATAAAACAAGTTTATTTAACTACAAAGAGATATATTTTGAGTACAGTATGAGGTATTATAATCAGAAATGGTTACAAGAGAAATAAAGATAAAACACTCTTGAGTAGCTAAGGCCTGGTCTATACTGGGGGGGGGGGGGGGATTGATCTAAGTTACACAACTTCAGCTATGTGAATAACGTAGCTGAAGTTGATGTACTTAGATAGACTTACCGTGGTGTTTTCACTGCTGTGAGTCAACTGCTGCTGCTTCCCCGTCAACTCTGCCTGCACTTCTTGCCAAGCTGTAGAATAGGAGTGGACAGGAGAGCATTCAAGGACGATTTATCATGTCTAGACTCGACTCGATAAATCGACCCCCGCTGGATCGATCACTGCCCGCCGATCCGGTGGGTAGTGAAGACATACCCTAAAACTTAAATTAGACTTGGTTCAAGGTAAAATCTTTACCACGTGTTCCCAACAACATTACTGAACAAATTTTCATGTCACGATCCCTCCCAGAGTCAAAAGTCTTGGTTCCTTTGTCTTCTTAGGTGAAAGAGAATTCCTCTTGCTGTCCCAAGGACCCTATTTACTACTTGTATGGAAATTGAGGTAAACAAAAATTTCTTTGGTTAGGACAGACTTGTTTAACATCTTCTGCTAAATCTTTGTAGTCAGGACTATGTGGGTTTGAACACGTTAACATCACCATCCATTCATAACTTTATATATAATGTTGCTACACACATTTTACCATGGTGTTATTGACCAGTGAGTTATTAGTTTTCAAATAATACCTCACAAGGCATACTTTTATACAAATAGTGTGTAGGGTGTGAATACAGGGGTGCATTCGGTCCCAGTACCCCTTCAACTGCTTCCCTGCCTTCAGCCCTGTCCGGCCCTCAGCTCCAGCTCTCCAACTGGGAAACCAGCAGGCACCTCCTTTGTTGCTCTCTTGCCTTCAACTTTCCCCAGCCCTCAAATTGTGGCTTTCTGACTTGAGGAGGTCAGCCAGGAAACCCTCGCTGCTGTCCTGCCTGCAGCCTTCTCTTGTCCTCTGGCTCCAGCTCTCTAGTATAGAGTGGAGACATCAGCAAGTAATTCCCTCCCCACTGCTCCCCTTCCTACAGCCCTCTTTGACCCCTGACTTTGGCTCTACAACTTGGAAGCAAGCAGGCAACTCCCTCTGCTGTTCTCCTGCCTTCAGCATGCCCCCCAGGAACCACCTCTGTCTTCCTTCACAGACTTCCTATAGTCTGCTTATCTCTGACAGCTCTCATATGCCCTTTTCTTGATGCTATTCATTGACTTCCCTCCTCTAGGCCCCAGTGCCTTCTTTTAACCCTAAATGGGATCAACCAACCAGTTACAGGTACACTGGCCTCTTCTCTCAAATGGACAGTGCCACCCTGTGACAAGTTATAAGCTCTTTGGGACATAGACCATTTTTTGGTGTACATTCATACAATGGCTAGCACAGTTGGGCCCCAGCACTGATATTGGCCTCTAAATGCTACAGCAATACAAACTAACAACAACCAGCATTGCCATGTACTAAATAATCTATAGATAGATAGAGATATTATAGAAAGATAGAGTCCTCTAACTGGCTTAGCAATACTATCACAACATCTGATATGCATTTCTGGACCACTAGAGATGCACCGGGTTGGATGTTAATCTCAAACCAGTTTTAAACAGACGAAGCTCCTTTCACTTCCATGGAGGTACTCCTGATTTACACCAGCAAGAGAGCAGAATCAGGTCCATATACTTCTGTTTATACAAGAATTTCAAAACCCTTGTCAAACACTGATTTTGGCCTCATGTCAGACATAATGCACCAAAGAAAACATGCATACAAATTGCACAATCACCACAGGGTCTGTGATGATTGTTCTTAATATGCACAATTTTCTTCTTCAAAGCACTTTACAAACACTTATAGGTTCTGTAACTATGGGTGATGAGGATACTGCCGCACCCCCTGGCTTGAACCCCTTGGCAGGGTTTACAGTTTGGTTCAGTGGCTCTCAGCACGCCCATTATGTACATTGTTCCACCACCTCAGTAAGTTTACACAAACATGGGGAAACAGAGGCAGACATGCTAAGTGACTAGCCCAAGTTCACAGAAAAGCCCCTATTGGAGGCAGGATTAGAACAAGTGTTTCTAGTTCCTATTTTTTTGCTCACACCATAAGACAACACCGCTATTATTGCTTAAGTGTCCCAGAATGTAGAGAGAATGATAGAACTGCAAAATTCCACAGAAGATATACAGAGCCTGCATGAGCCACCTTGTTCAGTTTTAAATGCCGTTACCGCGAGAGCAGCAAATTTTATCTTCCGCAACATAAAAAATATGCAACCCATTGCCTCAAAGAGCAATAAGGGGATAAAGATATCATGAAATTAATCAAAACTCTAGTGGAATAAAAAGACTAAGTCTGTGCCCTGCACATCTTGTGATAACTAAGTGATATATGTATCTCCTGATAACCATACCTCCTTTGGAGATTTGCAATTTCAGTGGCACTGCACCACATCTCCCTTCGTGAAGCTAGCTGTCCAGGCTTAAGATGTTTTGCACATCTTATGTCTAGAAAATAATTGTGAAATGAAAGAAAAAAATAAAATGTCAAATCTTTTTCAGCTTTGTGGGTGTATATGCAAATTAACAATTGCATACAAAAATACATAGAACAGGAAATACAGACCCTTCAGATTTACATAACAGCAGAGTTTGTATTCTCCCAACAAGTTTAGTCCCTGGTCCTTCAATAAGATCTATGCTAGTGAACCTGGCACTCACACGGAGACTCACTGGAGTCAGTGGGGCTCCAGGCAGGAATAGGGTTCTGTCTGCATGGATTCGATTGACAGATCAGGACATTGCCCTTTATGAATTCTTAATATTTTCATTCTATGTCAGGACAATTTTGTGCATGTGTAGGAATCTGCAAGTCCATGTGCAAGGAACTTTTACATTACTCATGCTCTCAACCACCTGAGGATGTTCATGAAAAAAAGGAATTCCCAGCTGGTAAGTTCTGCTGGGTTTATTGTCCTTTTGTACCAGGAAAACTATGTAAGAAGCCCAGAGCAAAATGGAGAATCAAGCCCACTAAGCACTAAGTCAGTGCAGAATGGCAGCATTTTACACTCTCCTTGTACATGCATAAGTTACTATGCCAGGTTCAAAGCAGTGGAAATGCAGGCCCTTCACACTGAAACACACTCACAGTGAGCCTGATCCTGCAAACTTCATAGATCATCAGGGTTGGAAGGGACCTCAAGAGGTCATGTAGTCCAACCCCCTGCTAAAAGCAGGACCAATCCCCAGACAGATTTTTGCCCCAGATCCCTAAACAGCCCCCTCAAAGATTGAACTCACAACCCTGGGTTTAGCAGGCCAATGTTCAAACCACTGACCTATCCCTCCCCCACGTAAAACTGCTCACAGGACAAAGTGTGGGGGCTAGTAGGCCCAGGTCAGGAAAGCATCTCCGTTCAGAAAAGCACTTAAACATGTGCTTAAATCCCACTGAAGTCAATGGGAGTCAAACAAAAGCTTAAGCGCTTTCCTGAATTGAGTCCTTAGGCACAACCAATTTTTCTCTGGTACTTAGTTTTTCCAGGATCTCTTTCATGACTATCGGGTGTGAAGTAAGATGCTGTATTGTATTCCTAGCTACTGACACTAGGACAATCATTATGCTTCTGTACAAAGCAGGCAGTGACAGGCATGCCTAATTCTGAAGGAAAGGAGGTTTCTATCCTCTCTGTTCAAGCATCACTCGCTTATCTCAGCCTGAGTTCTAAGCTAATGCGCCTGCTTATATCTCACTGGTAGGTCGGTTCTGCAGCTTGTCTTCCCCTTCTTGCCCCCCCAAAAGCCTGCAATCTACTGAGTAGCTCTTCTCCTATAGCTCTATTGTTCTCTTCTCTCTGAGCTCAGATGGCAAATCTTCCATGTGTCTGTCCTCAGTCTGAAATAAATAAAGCTCAATTAAAGTTCTGAGCAGAATCCCACTTGTCCTCTCCTCACTATCACTTTTTCCTCCGAGCACACAATGCAATCCTCCAGGTACAGTTCAATGTAAAATCATAAAAAGTGGGTAGCAGCTAGAGTTGAGTAGCTCTGCAGGTCTTTTGTCCTCTGTGATGATGCTTCTCTCTATTATTTCCTTTGCAAGGCCACCCTGGCCTGCAAAGCTTCTGATGGCTTTCATAGAAGACTGGAATATTACATTTTCTCTCTCTCAGGCTCACTTTTTCTGTAATAAAGAAAGCTGGCTTATAACAAGTGAATTTTCCTTAAAGCTGTCACCACTCTAGCTTACGCTTACATTCGGGGAGGGGAAGAACAGTATTGAATGCTGGGAACAAAAATGAAAACATTCTCATCTAAATAGCATAACTTTAGCAGCTGAAAACCTGATTTATACATAAAGTTATTGGAAAACTGCTAAACAACACACAGAAATAAGACATTTCAGATTGACTCAGCCCTAACTATGCATATCACCTATTTTAGATCCTTCTGTCTCTGTATTTCTAAAGTCATCATCACTGTAGTATCAGTAGAAAATTAAATAATGCATCATAGCCATCCAAGTAAGGTGCTTTGTCTCTGGCTCTCATGCAGCAGGGTGGAACCTGGTGAGCAAATAATCTGGGGCAAGGGAAGGGGAGCCTCTGAATATAATCGATACCTGAAATATCAGTTAGATGCCTTCAGCAAAACACCTAATTTGCTATTTTTTCCAGATACTGTGTACACACATGATGGGGCCAAATCATCAGCTAGTGTAAATTAACACTGCGCGATGTAAATGAATAGAACTACTCATGCGCTTAATTATTTCACTAAGCTGACATCAGAAAACTCTTCACCTTGCACAATAGAGTTCTAAAAGTGGTATCCACTAAATATATATAATCAGCAAAATCCTGATTCCAACCCCTCCTCATATGAAATTTGGGAGATGGATGGGATCAAATCAGGTCCATATTTTGAAAAAAAATTCTCTGTGATTTAGTTCTGTATAATATAGATCAGTACAACAGGATTCATCCAAAACCCCAGATCAAGACCACACTTCAACTTGGAATGTTTGAAATCTGATGGCAACTTGGGCCCTCTCTCTACATATTTATACTCTTAAAGAAAATGAAAACATGCTAATCAGAGCCATGCTAGAAATTAACTTTAAAATTATTTTATTTTATTTTGTCAGAGTCACTGCCTCTTATCACTCTCTCTTATCACATTGCTTATACCTTAGGAGAATTCTGGATGCTTGATATTTAAAATAAATCAGAAAAACCAGTAAGAAGATACAAATTCTCTAATGGATCAGCTCGTCATTTTCCCCCCCTCTTCTCTGTCTGAGGCATACATCTGCAACTATGCTGCATTATCAAAAAATTAAATCAAAAATTAAAACATCAGGGAGTCCGAATGTCTGGTTCCAGTGACACAACACTTAGTCAATATCTATCTTCGCAGTCTGCTAGCAGAGCTAGCATTTTACAGCAACATTTAATAGTTTCAGTGTTAAGTTACATTTGAAGTATAAAAAGACCCACACAACAAGGCTGCATTGTAAAGCGAGCTTTGTGCCTCTCTAACTTCAATTCCACACCAATCAATTAGGACATCAATAACCGAATAAATAATATATTAATAATATTTTTTCTTCAGCAACCCTATTTAATAGTTTGGGAATTTCACAATGGCTTAAAAAAATTATTAAGAAAAGAAAAGAAAAGAAAAGAAAAGAAAAGAAAAGAAAAGAAAAGAAAAGAAAAGAAAAGGCCCTAGCGATTGTATCAAATCAAATGGAACAAACAACAATAGATTGCTTTTAAATTAAATGTTATATCTCACAAGGAAATGATCACATAAATGTAGCTGTATACATAATAATGTGTTCTAGTTTGTAGTTCAGACAATCGGGGTTTAGACATCACAAGCCATAGATGACTGGTGCCTCTCCATACAGCTAAAGGGGAGGACACATGACCACCCCACATCTCCCCTGCCCAGTGACCCCTCCCACCCTGTGCTCAGCCCAGGGCCACAGCACTCTCTCAACCCTACATTACCTGATGCGGGGAGAGGCTCTCTGTCCTCTTTTCCCTGTGCCTCTCCCCTGACACGTTTGGGTGTAGAGTTGGATGGAGCCACTTCCTCCTGAAAGAACCTGGCTGGGAGGTGAGTGCATGTGCATGCATATGTGCATGCGCATGTGTATGTGCGTGCGCTCAGAAAACAACATGTTGACAGCTCTGGAGACCTAACTCCTAAATCTGTTCACAGACACAGCATGGGCAACCATAGCCCAGCCTTCCCTATGCATATGCCTCAAACTTTTTGGGACAGAAACAGCATCCCAGTAAAGCCTTCTCTACACTGGAACTTTCCCCTTAAGCATCCTACCATTCGTTGCAGCCCCAAGCAGAGATAGTTTGTCTGTACTAAATACACATCAACAGTCCATTAATCAGTATGTTATCTAGCACTGCCTGGATCATGAATATCAGTGGACAGGCTACCATAGCACTACATATTTGCTACTACAAGTGGGACTGTTAGGGAGCAAATAGGTTAGTAATTAAATGAGCTTGTCATAGGAGGAGAATTCAGGCCTGGTCCACACTACACAGTTAAATCGATTTAAACAGCGTTAAATTGATTTAACTCTGTACCCGTCCACACTACAAGGCACTTTAAATCGATTTTAAGGGCTCTTAAAATCGATTTCTGTACTCCTCCCCAACGAGAGAAGTAACCTTAAAATCGATATTACTATATCGATTTAGGGTTAGTGTGGACGGAAATTGAAGTTATTGGTCTCATTCCTTTAATGTAGCTACCCAGAGTGCACCGCTCCGGAAATCAATGGTAGCCTAGGACCATGGACGCACACCACCGAATTAATGTGCCCTAGTGTGGACGCATAAAATTGATTTTATAATATCGGTTTTATAAAACCGGTTTTAGTAATTTTGATTTTATGCTGTAGTGTAGACGTAGCCTCAGTCTCCAATCCCATTTAATTTGGGGCTTCTGCTGAGAATACCAAGAGGGGTTTCAATGCTTGACTTTGTGGCTTGATTATTTATTAACTACAAACTGTACTGTATCACCAACTCATTTAACAAAAAGGCTTCTGAGCAGATATCAGATAGATGGTAGTTTTCCAGTCACTTCCAAGCCAAGTCAGAACTGTATGCATTTTCTAGAGGTGAAGGACATCTTATTTACCAACCATGTGAAGTATGTTGCCACCATGCAACATAAAATGCATGCACATGTGTAAATGCATACACACACACTTTTAACATCCATGTGCTTTACTAAATTACCATCCAAGGTTTACTATGGAAGAAAGATGGTTTAATGATTGGTGCACTGGACTGAGAGCTAGACAATGTGGTTTACAGGCTCAAGCAAGTCACTTATGGTTTCTCCTTGCCTAATTTGTGAAATGGGGGGAAATGATCCTTATAGTTGACACAGGGATGACACCACTATGTAGGTGCAAGGTCTGCCTTTCCTTTAACGCAGCATTTTATCATCATAACCATGAAAAAACAATTAAAAAAATGGAAAATAAGTTCTTTGTCTCACATTGGGTGCACTGGGGTGTATGATTCCAAGTTTACATAGACATACCACTGGTCAAGCTAGCACACTAAAAATAGCAGAGTACCTGGGGTAGAATGGGCAGTGGCTTGGGCTAGTTGCCTAGAGTACATACCCACACAGACTCCACAGGTATGGACTCAGGCAGCTAACCTGAGCTACCACCAATGCTACCTTGGCTACACTCCTATTTGTTGCGTGCCAGCTTAACAGAGCCAGAGTGGCTATGTCTGCATGAGCTGGCAGTGACACAACCTAGCTCAAATGTAAATATATTGTAAGTTCTCTCTGGAGGTGTAGTGCGTTAAATGCAGCACTCCAAACTCCCAGTGAAGTGGTGCAAATAAGGAGTGAGAACTAGTCCTATACCCCACAACAGAGCATGATCTAGATAGAATTTCAGACTTAAACTGTACATTTCTGGCCTCTTGTGATTATTTAAATGCAGAGGGTTTTTCTCTCCTATTTAGAAGTAATGCAGTTTTTAGTAAAATATGAACCAGCAATCCATCTAGCAACATCTCGGCTAGAATTTCTAAACCAGGGAATAATAGAAAACGTGCTTACCTTAAAATGCCCTAAACACATTAAAATTCACATACATATAGTCTGATTGATTTCAGCAGGTATCACTCCAAAGGACTTAAAGGAAAGGGTGCGTGGAAGTCCATCGGACAGACCTTACTTGCATTTAAATGTATATTTACAAAAAAAAGAGTGTAAAACACTGTATTCTTGATAAAATTATCTATGATTTTGCATGAGAGCATAAAAAAAAAGAAAAAAAAGAAAAGGACATGCCTTATATTCCCGCCTATACAGTAATGGAAGAGGTACATTTCCTACATATACTTGCATGTAGGTCAGGAAAAAATAATATTGCATAGCACTTATATAGCTCATTATAGTTCATATCACAGTTCATTAACTATTCACTAAACTTCACCACACTCTTCTCTCTATGGAGAATGGCAACGGAAGTGATGTCTGCAGCAGGCAGGGATGAACAGAGTCCCCTTGCCTCGGTTCTTCACAGTTTGCCTGCTAGGATATTGGAAATGATGCATTTCCACTAAATTGGGAACTCTGGTGGCTCCTTCCAGCCTATTAATGGATTTGCCACTCACTCAATATAACAGTCCCTGGGAGGGTTACCTTTGAAATCTGTTTTCTTCAAAATTGTTTTCCTCTGACATGTACACACATGTTATTGAAAGGGTCTCCCTGGGTACTGGGCTGATGGCTATGAACCATTTACTTTGAAGAATAACATGCTGTACTAGAATTATATGGACTTTGCAAACAAATATAAGTGGTTGTGGTGTGGAGGAGAAGAAATTGGTCAAATTTGTGACTATCAGCCTTCAAAATGACACTTTTCAATAAAAAGAGACTAAGATTTCTTGTTTTGTTTTACAGGCAGGGTAGCAGAGAGGACAGGAAATGGATTATTCAGGTCTTTAATAGTATCCAGTAAATTCTTTTAAAAGAAAGCTGATCTGCTTACAATGTACAAGATCTCACATGGGAAACCAATCAGATGTCCCTAAAATAGCACTTTTCCTCTTTAAATTTGTGAAACCATATTGTGTTATGTCTTCTTATCAGACCACATGGCCACTTATTTATAGCACATTCTCAGCATACATTTGGCCTAAGTGGGACATCAACCCCTCTTACTTCCTTTTCTGACCGTGACTGGGAGAAATCGGACCTTTTATAGGATTTTTTCCAAAATTTTTCAAGAAAAAAATTATGCTTTGGTCTTCATACCTATTACAGGCCATTTGATTTTTTATGGCTCATTTATTTTTGGTGTTACTTTGCCATTTACAGAAATATGAAGTATTAAATATTATGTTTTTTCCTCTTTTTTCATCAGTTCTTCTCAGTTTTTTGATTGTCCTGTGGACACTCAGTTTAAAGTTTTCAGTCCCCAAGACCTAAAGGTCAATGAGTTTCCTTGCCTACAAATGCATGTGAAAATCAGGTGATTGCATGTGTAAATGGTTTAAATACACCATCACACAATCAGCATTGAAATCATGGCAAATGTGAAAACAGAAAACACATGGAACCCTGCTCCCTCCATCTTCCCCTTTTCTGATAATTTGGCAGGTTTATTGCCTTAATCTCATATGACCTGACTCAGTGCCCACTGTGAAATCAATAGAAAGATTCCCATTAATAACAGTGAGCTCTGGATCAGGTTCATTGCACAGATGACTAAGATTTTCATAACGATACATTGGCAGACAGGGCTGCACAAACAAACAACAACCCACCACACTTTTGGCCCCACTGGAAGGGAGAGCTCTGTATTTGTTAAAATTATTTAACTCTATTTTCTTGGAAAGTCAGAAAGTGCATCTTGCTAATATCCTTTGCTGGGTTTTTGGAGCTTGCTAAGCAACCATTCTACTGTTACACTGCCTGTCTAGTTACGATGCTGCAAAGCCCAGGACTGCTACAGCTCAGCCTACCTAATGCTTCTTGCTGCGTACATCACTGTCTGCCTGTTAGTCAGCGTGGGAGTTTTGTTGTTTTTTCTGTAAGAAAGCATTGCCTTGAGAAAATTCAACCCAGATAAAGGAATAACCAGCCCTCAAGGCCATACTCTGATACCCTTGTTCAGGTGTATTGTAGCCTGAAAATAATAGGACCGTTCAGAGAATGAGGTACTACTCTGCATGAGTAAAGAAATATCATTCTGGCCCTTTATTAGAAGAAAGCTTCCTGCTTTCCTCAAGGCATTTCTTCCTTCTCCTGCTTCTTCATGGTGCCATAACAACAATAGCCTCACTGTGTTGAGGTGTTCTGTCTTCCCAATAATTAAAAAAATTGCAGAGGGGTTGGAAATTAATTACTTACCATATTCAGCAGGCCCTCATTTAGCTCATTATATGTTTGTGTATGAATATTTTATATACATTCATCTCTGGAAGTTATCACAGTAAAACACATTGATCTCGGATCTTTATCTTGGGTGGGTTTTTTATTTCAGAATTTTGGGGGAGGTTAGTGGGAGGGGAGGCACTGTTTCCGGAAGTTCCACATAGACTATGAATAATCCTTAATATTCAGCTCCTCTGAGGACAACTGCTTTGGCCTGCATTACATGAAAGCAAAGGGGGAGAGTGGCTCCAGCATGTTGACATTTAGTTTCCTGTAATATTGTGCTCTATCAAAGAGCATCAAAATAATATTTATGTTCAGGTTTCAAATAAAAACTTCAGCTGACATTTGGTTGCCTATCAGGTGATCTTTCATTTTGAAAATACCCTCAATTTATTACACAATGTAAAAAATGTTCTTGCCAGGTTCCCTGTGTAGAGGTCTTATTGGTTTGGTTTAACTAGGATTGAAGGTTAACTTATTTGTGTTTTAACAGTCTAAGACAGTGGCTATCAAAGCGGATATGATGAGAATCTCGCTCAGTTCCTACACTGACCTATACATGGTGATGTATTGCAAGACTGATTGCCTCAATCAGTGCACAAAGGATAGACAATGCTCACTGAAGGAGCAGCTATCCAGTACTTCCTTTTATCCTCCTTGTTCAATGTATGTTTCTATGCTTTATTTAAAGCACACTATTCAGTCCCATCTCTGAGTACAGAATTATTCATTTCCTCTGAGTCCTTCACAAACAATGATTCTATCACAACATCCCCTGTGAAATAAGAGTGTCTTATGTCCATTTTACGGATGGAGAACTGGCACAGAGACATTAACATCAAAAGTGTACACTGATTTTGGCAGCCCAAGTTAAGATGCCAATGACCTGATTTTTTCCAAAGTACTTAGCACTACATAGCATTTCATATATTCAAAGCAAAGCTCCCACTGACTTCAGTTGCAGCTGTGAGTGCTCAACACTTCTGAAAATCAGACTCCACAGTTCCAAGTCAGACATCTGACAAATAAGTAACACACACTTAGTGCCATCTGTGAAAAGTTTAAGTGACTTGACTAGCAATTTGTTGACAGCAGAGAAATGCTGAGACAGGAATCTCAGGTTGTATTCCAAGTCGTAAGGGAGTGTTCTCTAGTGGTTACACACCCTTCTGCCCTCGTCTCCCTTTTTTTGGAGCTTCATCTCAGCCTCTCCCACTACCCAGTCTCCCCTCAGCTTCTTGTCCCAGCCCTAGTAGTCCACCCCAAGTCCCAACCCCCCACTCTTCTCCCAGTCACTGCCTCATCATCCCTCCAACTTCTAAGTTAGGCTGCTTTCTCTTCCTTCTCACTGCCTGGACACCAGCAAAGGGAACCTTGGGAGCACAGGAGAAAGTCTCCCTGTCCTTGGTTCCTGTGTCTAGTGCCACAGTACAGGAAATAGTCATTTTTTTAAAATAAAATATAAATGCATGATCCAACTTCAGCTCAATCCTGTTTTTGTTTTTTTAATTTCATATGTGAATCAAGCCCTATCTGCATTTTTACATACCAGTAACACTATTATACCAACACTTAATATAAATTAAACTGAGGGGAAGAAGAGAGGAGGCAGCCTAGCTGAAACCACTTTTCTTCGCATAAAAACATTACGAATGTAGCGTATTCAAATATGAAATGGTCATAAGGATCCTAGCAACTTGTTACACTGTGTAACTGTAAGAGAAAGCAGAACATAACCAACTGTCCATCTGTTTGGTTCTTTTCACTTAGGACTCAGTCCTGGAAGGTACTGAATGCCCTCATCTGCTGCAGACCTCAGTGGAAGTTGAGAGCACTCCATCCCTCTCAGGAGGTGCCCAGAATCCTGCAGGAGCTTAGTCAGCACAGATACTACAGGAACTCCCTCTACTCTACATTTCTTCACATCATTCTCTCTTTTGCAGGTAACACTCTTCTCCATCCAGGAATGGGAATGAAGAGTTGTCATCTGAGGCAAATCCATTCTCCTTCCAGACTCATTTACAACTTTGTCCTGTACTCCTGTGATCATTTATTCAAACCGCACATAGCACTTGCTTCTTCCAGTCATCTGAGCAATCAGGAAATCTTTTGACTGAAGGGGTGGGTTGTTCTCTCTTTGTTACGGACATACATACACAGGAAATTCTGTCCTAATATGTATTTGCACACAAAAGGTATATTTTTATAGACCAATATCTTTGAAACTGGGCAAAAAAAGTAATAATTAGGCACCTCCAGAAAAGGCCATGTTTTCAGATGTTGAGAACCAACTCCTACTGAAGCCAATGTCAGCTGCGGAGGTGCCTAAATGTGGATTTAGGTGCCTAACTTTAGGAACCCAAGTCTGAAAATGTTGGCCCAAAGCACCTGTTATTTTCCTCATCAGCAAGGATGAATTCAATGGTAAATGCAGCACCATAGCTTACAACTCAGTGTCCATCCTTCAGAACCATCTCAGCCCTATTCCGTAGTCAGCTTGTTCCTGTGGTTTTCTCACAGTGCTGTCGCTGTTAATTGCACATTTCCCTCACCTTCAACATATCTTTGGCCTGATTTTCAGAGGCAATGAGAATATGCAGTTCCCATTGACCTCAGATGGAGTCACAGGTGCTCTGAAAAACAAGGGCTAGATACATCAATAAGATTCTGTGCCCAGCCTGAAACATTATGTAGGGATTATCCCAAACCACGTTTCAGCTAGCGGCCAAAACACCTACATCTGTGAGTGAGATACAAGTGAGCTTTTTACAGCTCAAAAGCCTCTCATCCCATCCTACATCACTACCTTTGAGAAAAGAGGTGCTGTCAATTCCTTTGTCATACAAGACAGTAGTAGTAACTGTTTTCCACACTTCTCACTAAAGTGACCAAGCACTCGACTACAGTGAATGCCTCATGTCATCTCCCTACAGCATACTTACAGCAGTGAACAGCACATGTCAGGCAGCTATGTTCCCCTCTCCATCTCCAGACAGAGAGGTAGTCCCTCAATGTGAAAGGGACAACAGAAATTGCACAGAAGAGCACAAAGATCGGATTGCTACTGTTACTCAGCACTGAGAGGGATAAGATTAAGTGATTAACAGAATACTCTGGCTTGCAGGCCCTGGCCAATCTCTGTGGGTGAGGTTCCATATAGCTTTCAATAGCTCCCATTTTGGTCAGTGAAAGAAAAATGGCAGCTGCTGCCATAGGAGAGCCAATTGCCACAAAACAGGACTCCGAGGATACAAGACACTTGGGGTGCTCAGCGACTGGGAATTCATTGCAACTGCAGAGGCATTTGAAAGAATACTCAAGAACCCTCTGAATTTATTGTCCCTGACTTCCAACCTGCTTGAACACTGTGTGTTCCAAAGAATCACTCAGACTCAACCATTATTATAAGTCACATCCCGCTTACGGGAGAATGTGAACAAAATGGCAAAAGGGGGAAAGTCTAATAAATAATAGGGTGAAAACTGGAGCACAGAGAAGGAGGAGAGAATAAAAAGCAACTCATAGATGGCAAAAAAAAGAAAAGAGGAGCAGAGAAAGGGAGGAAGAAAACATCTAATGAAAAAACGTAGCACTCGTTCTTCAGGTGACGTGCCATTCTGTATCACACCAAAGCCAGCTGTAGACGTCCAGCATTGGGGCTCGGCCCTCTCAGGTGCAGCTGGGAGCCAGGGCGCTTCGCTACCAATGGCCAATAGGTCAAGGTTCAGGCCCTTCAGCAGGGGTTGGACAAACAAATAGTCTATGAGCCCAAGCCCTGGATCAGGGCAGGGTAATAAACAGTTCAGAGCTCAGCCCTCTCAGCAGGGGTTGAGCAAACAAGTAGTCTATAAGCCCAGGCCCTGGATTAGGGCGGGGAGATAAGCAGTTCAGAGCTCGGCCCTCTCAGCAGGGGTTAAGCAAACAAGTAGTCTATAAGCCCAGGGCCAGACCCCTCCAAACCCCCCAGGCGGGAAAAGAAGTCCGCATTTGCGTGATCCTTCCCGGCCCTGTGGCGAACGGTGAAAGCATAGGGCTGCAGCGCCAGGTACCATCGCTGCAGCCGCATGTTATGGTCCTTCATGCGTGCCAACCACTGGAGGGCAGCGTGGTCGGTGAGCAAGGTGAATGAGGCCCTAAGGAGGTAGTACCGCAGGGCGTCGCAAGCCCACTTCGCAGCGAGGGCTTCCTTTTCAACCACCGCATAATTTTCCTCTAGGGGAAACAGCTTCCGGCTGATGTAGAGGACCGGATGCTCTTCCCCGTCCACCTCTCGAGAGAGGACAGCCTCGAGCCCCACCTCCGAGGCATCCGTCTGCAGGATGAACAGCTGGTCAAAATTGGGGCTATACAGGACGGGCTTGCGGCAGAGGCTTGCCTTAAGCATTTGAAAGGCCTCGTCACACTCGGGGGTCCTTCTCACTTGTCGTGGGCTGTCCTTGGTTAGGAGCCCCGTCAAGGGAGCGGCGATCACTGCGAACCGGGGAACGAACCGTCGATAATACCCCGCCAGCCCCAAGAATTGACAGACTTGACGTTTTGTGGCTGGCGCGGGACAGGTTGCAACGGCCTGGACCTTACCCAAGAGGGGTTTCACCTGTCCATTTCCGATGGTGTACCCCAGATAGGTGGTTTCTTGCCAGCCGATGTGGCACTTCTTAGGGTTGGCTGTTAACCCGGCCACCCACAGGGACCTCAGGATGGCTGCGACCTGCTCTAAGCAGTTCTCCCAGTGGCAGCTGTAGATAACCACGTCGTCCAGATAGACCGCAGCGTAGGCCTGATGTGGTTGGAGGAGGCGGGCCATCAGGCACTGGAACATAGCCGGGGCTCCACATGGAGGCCGAAGGGCATCCGAGTAAATTGATAGCGGCCCGTAGGGGTGGTGAAGATCGTCTTCTCTCGGGAAGCTGGATCAAGGGGGATCTGTCAGTACCCCTTACTTAAATCTAGGGTGGTGATATAACGGGCCTCTCCTAGCTGAGCCAACAGCTCATCTATTTGGGGTATGGGGTATGCATCGAATTTGGAGAGGGCATTGACCCACCTGAAGTCGATTCATAATCGTTGGGAGCCATCGGGCTCAGGACCAGCACCACAGGGCTACGCCACTCGCTCTGCGAGGGTTCAATCACCCCCAAGTCTAACATATTTCATACCTCCTCGTCAACGATACATCTCCTATGATAGGGCAGAAGCCGGGTCGTGCTCCGGACCACCACCCCAGGCTCCATCTGAATCCTATGGTGTATCAAGGTGGTGTATCCCGGTGAAAGTGCGGGAGAACGCTTATAGGAGGCACCGGGTTTGCTTAAGCTGTGCCTCCGTCAGTGTCTCCCCAAGATGGGGCCCCTCCGGGTCCTCGGTGTCAGTTATCTGGGGTCTTAGCTCGGGCTCTGGTGGGTAAGGGTTAATCAAAAGACCTTCTCATTGCCACTAGGGCTTGAGAAGGTTAATGTGGTACCGCTGTAGCTTCTTTCGCCAGTCGGGCTGGTTGATCTCATAGGTGACTGGGCCTACTTTTCTCACCACCTCATACAGTCCTTGCCACTGAGCTAGGAACTTGGACTCGTTGGAGGGAAGAAGGAGAAGGACAAGGTCCCTGGGTTGAAAGTTGCAGGTCTGTGCGTCCCGATTATAGCTCTGGGCCTGCGTTTCTTGGGCAGATTTCAAATTTTCTCAAGCCAGGGCCCCCGCCTGTCTAAGACGCTCCTGCAGCTGGATCACGTACTTCAAAAGGGCCTGGGCGGGGGATAAGGTTTCCTCCCAGTTTTCCCACATCAGATCCAAGAAGCCCCAGGGCCGGCGGCCTTACAGCAGTTCAAAGGGTGAAAATTTGGACGACGATTGCGGGACCTCTCGTACCGCTAAAAGCAAGGGTGGGAGTAGCTGGTCCCATCGGCGGAGGTCCTGCTGGGGGAATCTGCGCAGCATGTCCTTTAGGGTCTGATTGAACCTTTCGACTAATCCATCGGTCTGGGGGTGATATATCAACGTCCACAGCTGCTTGATACCCAGGAGGTCACACACTTGGCGTAGTAACCGCAAGGTAAAATTGGTCCCCTGGTCTGTGAGGATCTCCCAGGGCAGGCCTATGCAGGCGAAGATTTTCACCACCTCACTTGCGATAGTGCAGGCTGTGATGTTCCGCAGGGGAATCGCCTCGGGGAACCGGGTGGCATAGTCCAGCATAACCAGGATGTACTGAAACCCTGCGATGCTCTTAGGGAGAGGCCCTACTAGGTCCATAGCCACGCACTCGAAGGGGGGTCTTGATTATGGGCATGGGCACTAGGGGCACCTTGGGAGTTCTTGCTGGGGCGGCCAGCTGACACTCGGGGCAGGAGTCGCAGTAGCGTTTTACCTCCTGATATTTACCCAGCCAAAAGAAGCGCCTCAGTATCCAGGCCAGTGTCTTTTTGTGGCCCCGGTGTCCGGCTGCTGGGACGTCGTGGGCCAGCTTCAAGACCGCCCACCAATGACATCCGGGCACAAGGAGCTGGGTCTGGGGCTCCCCAGTGTATGGGTCCCTCTCGACCCGATACAGGCGTTCTCGTCGCAGCTCAAAATGCGGCCACTGCGCCGCCTAGTCGGGGTCGAGGATGATTCCACCCACGGCGGCCAGTTGTTCATATGCCTGCATGAGCGTAGGGTAAGCCCTTTGGTCCCGGCAAAAATCCGTGGGGGCCGAGGGATCCTCCACCGCTCCCGGGGGGATATCTCCCAACCCTCCCGGCCGGTCGGCGAGGTCGAGTGCTTCCAGCTCATCTCCCTCGGCTCCTGGGGTCTCCCCTTCCAAGGCTGGCAGGGGCTTGGGCCCTCCCCGGTGTGGCAGCGTAGGACTGTGGGAAACTCGGGCCAGTCCCGGCCCAGGAAAACTAGATATGCCAGCTGCAGCGCCAGCCCCACCACCGTCAAGCGGGTAACCCTGTCAACTGTCAGTTGGGTGCGGGTGCTGGGGTAAGGTCGGATGTCCCCATGGATGCATTATAATCGGATTTTTCCCAGACGGGCATCAACCGGTGGACCCAAGCATTGCCGGATTAATGTCTGTCCACAGCCCGAGTCAAGGAGGGCTGTGGTGGAGTGCCCCTCAACCATCATGGGAACGGTGATCTTGGCGGCCTGGGACCAGCGGGCATGGGCTTTCCCCTGAATAGACCTGGCCAAAGGTGCATTCAAGTCGCAGGCAGTCCCGCTGTAGATGGCCATAGTCCCCGCAGGCAAAACAGGGCCCCAAGTCCGCTCGTCCGGACCGCAACCGGGCGCCGGGGTTGTCTCCTGGAGGGTTCCAGGGGACCCCCATGCCATTGGAGTCGGGGTCTGGGTGGGTCACTCGGGGGCTGTCATGGTACAGGTCCGGGCCTCCGCCCCTCGATGTGCAACTCGTCCATCAGCCCGGGCAAGTACCATCTTCTCAGAGCTAAGGTGCTCTATCCCCGGTGTGGCTGCCCAAACCGCCGGGCCCACCAGTACTTGCACCGCAAGGAAGTCCTCCATCCACGAAACGGCGGCCACCATTGTTGCAGGCTGATGGCAGAGGACCCAGGCCCTTCCCTGAGGAGAAAGGATGTGAGTGAATTGCTCGAGCACCACTTGCCCCCAGTATCTCCTCCGCCGTTCTGGCTGCAACCAGCGCTTGCAGGTCTCGCAGAGTTCTTGGGTCACCATACGGGGCCGGGCCCCGATGGGGTAAGTCAGGCTTCTAAATCGCTGTCGGAACATTTCCAGACTCACATCTAGGGCGTCTAGGACCGCGGCCTTCACCCTGTCATAATCTTGGGCTGCTTCTGCAGACAGCCCTCTATAGACCGCCTGAGTAGTCCCTCTCAGGTAGGGGGCAAGGATGGCAGCCCACTGGTCACAGGCCCACCCTGCGATGACCGCCACCCGCTCAAACATGACAAGGAAGGCTTCGGGGTCGTCGCCGGGGCCCATGTTCGTCTGCCAGATCAGGGGACTGGGCCACGGGGCCCCATCCGTGCCCCTCGGCTGGGGCTGCTCCGGGGCGGACCGAGTCGCAGCAAGCTGCAGGATGCATTGGCGTTGGAACTCCTGATGTTGGGTGAGCAACTCTTGGAGCAGTTGGTGCTGCTGGGTTCCCAGTTGCTCAATCAGTTGCTGTTGCTGTTGGAGGTGGGCAGCCTGCTACTCCTGCTGCTGCCGCGCCTGAGCCGCCTGCTGTCACTCTTGATTCTTGGTCATGAGGGCAAGGAGCTGTGACATATCCATCTCCTGGGAGGGGACACTCTCTCCCCCAGCCCCTTTCTCACCGGAGTCGAGAGCTCACGCCCACATCCTGGGCGGAACTCCTCAGAGAAGGCACCACGTGTAGACGTAGGCGTTGGGGCTCGGTCCTCTCAGGTGCAGCTGGGAGCCAGGGCGCCTCGCTACCGACGGCCAATAGGTCAGGGTTCAGGCCCTTCAGCAGGAGTTGGACAAACAAATAGTCTATGAACCCAGGCCCTGGATCAGGGCGGGGTAATAAGCAGTTCAGAGCTCAGACCCTTCAGCAGGGGTTGAGCAAACAAGTAGTCTATAAGCCCAGGGCAATGGCCTCCTTAGGCCAGCGAGAGGGGGAGTCTGCCACCCTTCCAAGAGTGGCAGGGGGAACGCAGGCCCTCCCACTCCACTGCGTTCCAGCCTGGGGTCCTAGCAGCGGCCAAGACTCGCTGCGGTCAATGGGGATCCTGGCCGCAACACACTGACATGGGTTCAGGCTCTCCGGGAGCCAAACCAGGGTCGGCTACCCCCGGGCCCCTTCCGACCTCTCCCTCTCTGGGTACCTATGTCTCGCCGGTGTCTTCCGGTGGGTCCCAGACCATGGGTTCCTCAGAATACCAGGAACGGGGAAGCTTGGGCAGCTCCTCAGGATACCGGGCACGGGGAAGCTCGGGCCGGGCGGAAGCTCGGCCACCCGCGTCTGTTCGCCTTGGCGACCGGCCTCCAAGTGAGCGCCGGGGCTGGGCTTTTATACTTCCTGTCCCGCCTCTTGACTTCTGGGAGGCGAGGACTGGCAGCGGTGGCTCTGCCCACTTTGGCAGCTGCAGTGGCTCGGCCCTCTCAGGTGCAGCTGGGAGCCAGGGCGCCTCGCTACACCAGCATACCCTGCCCAGGCAGAATCTCACCACTAGGCTTATCCTTCAATGGTACAGAGCCAACATAAAGGTTTGACCACCACATATCCACCTTGCCACCAACATAGATCCAGAAAGGGGTTGGGGCTAGAGAAAAGGGAACACGATCGCAATATCTATATGCCACCCTGACCTTGGGCTATGATTTTGTCCATTTATAGCCATTAAAAGCTGGCATACTGTATGTTACAGCAGCTCTCATGCTGCTCTAATGTGATACAGGAGGAACCACAATCATGGAGAAGCACTAGGGTTATGGGAGTGCAAAAGAGAGCTTTAAACCTCCTTTGCACACCACCCCCTGTCCTGCACCATGTGCTTCTTGGCCATGCCAGAAGCTATAGCCCACGATATACATCATATCTACAGCATACATAATGTTCAAACCTGTTTCACCAGAGGTTGGCTTTAGCCATAATTCACAGCACAGCCAGCCATTTAGCTGGAAAATAAATTAATGAATTGCCCTTGGAACAAGCAGGGATTTGAATTCAACTAGCAAAAAGTTCATGAATACAAACCAGTTTTCTGAACCCCAATTCCAATTCCCCCTTACCCCTTCAACTCCATGGTTTTGACCCATCCCAAGTTTTCCATTCAAGTAGTCTTTTTAGTCACATTTGAAGGACTTTCCAACAGTTATGCAATACTCACTGGTTCATGCTCTGTGTTTATAGCAGTTGGATTAGGTGGGCACACAGCTTTGGCACTCAGTGTATTATAAAATGACACTCCATGGGCCTCTGGCTGGAAATAAGCAACACATTTTGAACTTAATGTTCAAATCAATCAACCAAGTCTTCACACCTCACTTGCTGATAAATATGTAACTTAACTTGATAAATTCTTCGATTCCAAGGTTGTTTAGTTCTGACATCATTCCTGCCTATTTGTCTGTTTTGATATCACATTACGTTTTTCATTACCTGGATCCTAAGCAAGTGATGCATGTTACTAATTCACACTAGAAATAACAGAATTGTGTGTGGTTGTTAATCTTACTTTTCATTGGAATTACTTACAAGTAAATGGGTATCTGTAAATTTGTTTATGTATCTATATTTACATCCATCTGTATCTTAAGTAGTTATACTCCAGAAGACCTTATTAAGCAAGAACTTATGTTCTAACGTTAACAACATTCCACATAAGCTGAAGGCAATGTCCATAGGAATATATTGAAGTACATATACACTGTTCCCCCTTCATTCTTGATAAGGACAATTACAAATAGCAAAGCATTGTTTCGGAAACCCTTATCCTTTCGAGCCTTCATTTCTTTTACACACAAAACTCATCAACTTGATATGCAGGATCATCCCTTAAGACACTGAAAAAATGCACTCACACACACCAAATGTATCTATTTGTTGATACACATTAAAATGTCCACAGATTAAAAACATATTTAATATTACACCAAATCCTGCAGTTTGTACCAAGTTAAAAATTCCATTGAAGTCCATATTAATAACAGTGGAAGCTGAAAATCACTGGGAAGAGTTTGCTGTTTTTTAAAAATTTTTATTTGTTGGTTAGTTTTTTGTTTTGTTTTAATTTGGGAAAGAGGGTTATTTTGCTTGAGGGTGTCCTTTGATTTCTGCTGTTCAATTTTTCCTTACTGATTACAAAGGTAAACTATGTGCATTTATTACTGAAATAATTTCAGTTACATGGCTTAGATGCAAGAGCACTGTGACTCCAGAGGTGCGAGTATCATTCCCACCTCTGCCACTAGCCTGCTGCATGAACTTGAGGCAGAAATGACCTGTAGCTGCTGATAGTGGGGTGACGGGGGAGGTACAGAGTGAGGGCAGAGGCTTCAGCAGATGTTACTGAGAATGCTCAGTCTGTGTGAGCATGCTCAGCACAAGCCAAGCAGCAAATCTGTGGGGACATGTGACCTCGCATGCTCTCCCTCACATCACCTCTGTCTTGAGAAAGGCACCTCTCTGCTTATGTCTAAACTTTCCCATCTGTAAAATGGGAATAATGATGCTTATCTCCCGTGTAACTGACTTTGAGATCTGCAGATGAAAAGTGCTATAGAAAAGCCATAATAATAATATCCAAAGTTTGATTTTTACTTGGGTTCCAATCTTGCAACTCACTCGTAGTGGATGGATTATTAAAGTCCAGGGAGCTCTGAACAGGCCAGGGGGTCTTATCCATGCAGTATAAATTGCAAGGTCAACACTGTGAATGTAACAATTACAATTCTGCAAGACCAGTGTTTACATCGCTTTTATCATGGGGGACACGGACATATTTTTTTTAGAAAAAACCTAAAACATGCCAAAGCAAATGTGACCAATGTTTGTAGAGTATACATGTGAATACCCTTCCTGCGGAAGATGGCAGGTAGCACAGTGAGGAAGCTAGTAAGACCTATCTGGAACAAGGACCTCAGGAGAGATTGCTCATCATGAATAGTATCAGCTAACAGGGATAACGATATTAAAACTCATCAGTGATGCTAACCAAATTTTAATTTTTAGTATTTAGATTTTCTCCTGAACTGAAAAGCCAACATTATACTCTGCTGCAATTTTCCCAGAACGTTTAAATACAAATAAAATTGAATTTGCAGAAATATTATATCTCAGATCAATGCGCCTCTTTTAAAATAACCCCTTACGTGCCAAAAGTGCTACTTTAAAACAATAAGTTTCTTAAAGGCTTTATAAATAGAATCCCATAAATTCCAAATATAGGGTCTCAACATGGAAATTAGGGACTAGATCCTTGGCTCCTACATGGACCCTTTGCACTATATTGGCAGGACAAAGGGGCTGGAAAGACAACATAACTGTCTCCTGAAATTTCCCCCAGCACTGGGGAATTGCTGGGGAGTATAGAACCAGTGTAGTAGCTGTATGTCACCCTCTTCCCTAACTCTGGCTTAGGGAGTGGGCCTGGGAGAATGGGGGCATGGCTGGAGAACAGCTGTGTTCTGGCAATTCCCAGCTGCCAGAGTAGCCCCTGGGGGCCATAGGCAGCGGGATGAAATCCACAGCAGCCCACGCTAAGCCCAAAGATCAGGAAGCTGTAAAGGCGGCAGAAAGCCAACTCCCCTTTCCTTCAATCCAGTCAGGTCGTGCACTGAGTGTAATTCAACTGGACCTGAGAATCCAGCCCTATATTGTTCACATCAATTTAGAAATATGTTACTAGATGGAATCATAGAAAAGTAGAACTAGAAGAGACCTCACTAGGTCATATAGTCCCCTGCACTGAGGCAGGACTATGTATTACCTAGACCATCCCTAACAGTGATTGTCTAACCTGTTCTTCAAAACTTCCATTGACAGAGATACCACAACCTGCCTAGGTAGTCTGTTCCAGTGCCTAACTAAACTAACAGTTCGGAAGTTTTTTTCCCAATCTTTCCTTGCAGGACGTTTGCTAGACTTCGAATCATTTTTATTTCTCTCCTATGGACTTTTCCCAATTGGTCCACATCTTTCCTGATGTGTGGTGCCTAGAACAGAACACAGCACTCCAGCTGAGGCCTTATCAGTGCTGAACAGAGTGAAAGAATTATTTCTCGTGTCTTGCTTACAACAATCCCGCTAATACATCCCAGAATGATGTTCAGTTTTTGTGACAGTATTACACTGTTGACTCATATTTAGGACTAGTCTACACTTGTCATAATCAGATAGTTAAGGGTTAATGTCTCTTTTACTTATAAAGGGTTAACAAACAGTGAACCTGACCAGAGGACCAAACAGGAAACAAGATACTTTCAAATCTCGGCGAAGGGAAGCCTTTGTTTGGGTTTTTTGGGTTTTACTTTGTTCTCTCTGGGTCCTGGAAGGGACTAGACGGGCAACCAGTTTTCTTGCCAATCTCCCTGCTACAGTCTTTTATAGTGAGTATTTTAGTAAGAAAGGCGGTTATAGTCTTTTGATTGTTTCTGTATTTGCAAATGTGTAGTTTGCTGGAAGTATTTTAAATTGTATTTCTGTTGGAGGAGGCTTTTTCTCCAGTTTCTATAAGCTGACAGACTCTGTAACTTTTACCATCTAAAGTACAGAGACACCTTTTACTTTTTTCTTTCTTTTCATTAAAAGTTTTGCTTTTAAGACCTGTCTGATTTTTCCCCCTTGTTGAGGCTCAAGGGAATTGAGTCTGTACTTAAGAGGGAGGGAGGGGAAAAGGGGGAATCCCTTTGTTTTAGATTCACGGAGCTTGAATCTGTTTTGCCTCTGGGTGAAGGAGAAAGAGTGGGGGGGAAGGGACACTCCTCCCAGTTTTAAGATTCAAGGAGTTTGAATCACGGTAATCTTCCAGTGTAACCCAGGGAGGGAAATCCTAGGAAAGGCAACGGTGAGGAAAGGGGTTTACTTTCCTTGTGTTAAGATCCAGGGGGTCTGGGTCTTGGGGGTCCCCAGGGAAGGTTTTGGGGGAACCAGAGTGTATCAGGCACTGGAATTCCTGATTGGTGGCAGCTTATCAGATCTAAGCTGGTAATTAAGCTTAGAGGAATTCATGCTGGTACCCCAACTTTTGGACTCTAAGGTTCAGATTGCGGAAATATACCATGACAACACTGGGAATGCTAAAGCACTGACACAGCAGCGCTTTAACGTACATTGTGTGGTCACGGCGCAGCAACCACACAAGAAAAAAAACCACCTCCAAGAGGGGCGTGGATCCCGGCGCTGGTGCACTGTCTATACCCCTGAGCGAGAAAGTTGCAGTGCTGTAAATTGTCAGTGTAGACAAGCCCTTAGTTTGTGATCCACTAAAAACCCCAGATCCTTTTCCGGGGTACTTCTTCCTAGGTGGTGATTTCCCACTTAGTACAAATGATTATTCCTTCCTAAGTGTAATACTTGGTATTTATCCATACTGAATTTCATCCTATCTATTTCAGACATTCCTCCAGTTTGTCAAGATCATTTCAAATTCTAATCCTGTCCTCCAAAGCACTTGCAACCCTCTCCCAGCTTGGTTCATCAGCAAACTTTATAAGTATGCTCTCTATGCCATCATCCAAATCATTTTGGAAGATATTTAATAGAATCAGGCCCAGTACAGATTTCTGTGGGACCCCACTTGATATACCCTTCCAGCTTGACAATGAAACAATGACATTTACTCTCTGATCAAGGTTTTCCAACCAGTTGTGCACCCACCTTATAGTAGGTTCATGTAGGCTATGTTTCCCTAGTTGGTTTGTGAGAAAGTCAAGCCTTACTAAAGTTGAGATAAATCACATCTACAGCTTCCCTCCATCCACAAGGCTTGTTACCCTGTCAAACAAGGATATTAGGTTGGTCTGACATGATTTGTTCTTGGCAAACCCATACTGACTGTTACTTATCACATTATCTTTAGATGCTTACAAATTGATTTTTGAATATTTGCTCCATTATCTTTCCAAGTACCGAAGTCAAGCTGACTGGTCTGTAATGCCCTAGGTTGCTCTTATTCCCCTTTTTATAGTTAGGTACTATATTTACCCTTTTCCTGTCCTCTGGGCCCTCCATAAGATAATCTTGAATGGCTCAGAGATCTATTCAGCCAGTTCTTTAAGTATTCTAGGATGTACTTCATCAGGCCCTGCCGAGTTGAAGACACCTCGCTCGTCTAAATAATTCTTAACTTGTTCTTTCCCAATTTAGCCTCATATACTAACCCATTTGCACTGATGTTCATTAGGTTAGTCCTCCAAACACTGCTAACCTTTGAATAAAAACAAACAAAAAAGGCATGTAATGCTTCAGCCATTGCTGCATTTTATGTTATTTTCCCCTCTTCCTTATTGAGTAAACAGGCCTAACCTGTCCTTGGTCTTCCTCTTCCTTTTAATATAATTGTAAAGTGTTTTCTTGTCAGTCTTTATGTTCCTAGCTAGTTTAATCTTGTTTTGTGCTTTGGTCTTTCTAATTTTGTTCTTACATGCTTGTGTTTTCTTTATAATTTTACTTCATAATTTGACCTAGCTTCCATTTTTTGTATAATTCCATTTTTTTTTTGAGTTTCAGTGCATTGAAGATCTCCTGGTTAAGACAGTGTGCTTTCTTACCATACTTCCTATATTTCCTTACCATTGGAATCATTTACTCTTCAGCCCTTAATAATGTCTTTAAAAAGTGCCAATACTTCCAAACTTTTTTCCCTCAGGGTATGTCTTCATTACTGGCCGTATCGGCGGGTAGCAATCGATTTCTTGGGGATCGATATATCGCGTCTCATCTAGACGCGATATATCGATCCCCGAAAGCACTCCTGTCGACTCCGTAACTCCACCAACGTGAACGGCGGTATCAGAGTCGACAGGGGGATCCACGGACGTCAATCTCACGCCATGAGGATGGTAGGTAACTCGATCTAAGATACTTCGAGTTCAGCTACGTTATTCACATAGCTGAAGTTGCGTATCTTAGACCGATCCCCTCCCTAGTGTACAGCAGTCCTAAGACTTGCTTCCCATGGGATCCTCCTTACCCCAGAGTTTGCTAATGTCTGCCTTCTTGAAGTCCATTGTCTTTACTTTTTCATTTTCCTCCTACCATTCCTTAGAATCATTAACTCTCATTTCATGATCACGATCACTCAAGCTGCCTTCCACCTTCAAATTCTCAACAAGTTCCTCCCTGTTTGTCAGAATCAAATCTAAAACAGTCTCTGCCCTAGTCACTTTCTCTACCTTCTGTAATAGAAGTTGGTGCCAAAGCATTCCAAGAACTTGTTGGATAATCTGCGCCCTAATGTGTTATTTTCCCAAACAGACGTTGGGTAGCTGAAGTCCCCAATCACCATCAAATTTTGCATGTTTTGATTATTTTGTTTGTTGTTTAAAAAAAAGCCATATCTGCTGCCTCTTATTCCGAGTTAGGTGGTCTACAGAAGATCCCCTACAATGACATTACCCTTGGATTTTTTTTTACACCTTTTATCCTTACCCAGAAACTTTCAATTACTCTGCCTCCCACTTCTTTCTCAACCACAGTGCAAGTGTTATCTTTCATATACAAAGCAATATCTTCTTCCTTTTCCCTCTGCCTGTCCTTCCCGAACAAGCCATACCTTTCCATACCAATATTCCAGGCATGTGAATTATCCCACCAAGTTTCTGTGATGCTAATTACGTTGTAACTGTGATTACTTACTGGTATTTCTAATTCTTTCTGTTTATTCCCCATACTTCTTGAATTAGTATACAGACATCTGAGATGCACATTAGATTTCACTCCTATATTCCCTTCCCTCTACTTTGTCCCTGCTATGACTGCCATGTTCCCTCCAGATTCCAATCATTCACCAAGGTCTCCATATCTTGGACATACCTGTTAGCATCTGTCTTCTGCCCCCATCAAATGTAGTTTAAAGCCCACTTCACTAGGTTAGTCAGTTTTTATCCAAAGATACTTTTCCCTTTCCTGACAGGCAGACCCCATCTTTGCTCAGCAGTCCTTCTCAAAACAGCATTCCATGGTTAAGGAAGCTGAAGGTCCCCTGGCAACACCATCCATGCAGCCAGGCATTTACCTCCATGATGTGTCCGTCTCTGCCAACGCTCTTACCCTTGACCAGAAGGATCAATGTGACCATCACTTGCACCCCCCAACTCCTTCACCCTCCCTCCCAGAGCCCTGTTGTCACTTCTGATCTGCTCAGCATCATACCTTGCAGTATCTTTAGTGCCCACATGGATAAGCAGCACAGTGTAGTAGTCGGACGGCCAGATGATCCTTGACAATCCTTCTGGAATGTCTTGGATACAGGCCCCAGGAAGGCAGAACATCTCCCAGGATGCCTCTGTCCCCCATAGAAGACAGTTACTGACTACCACCACTCTTTGTTTCCTCTTGGAAGAGGTGGCTGCAGTCCTCCCAGCCTTAGAAGTGCATTACTACTTCTCCTCCACCTATGGGGCAGGTTCCTCGTCCCTTGTTGCCAAGGCACCATACTTTTTTTTTTTTTAATCTCTATAGTCAGTGGGTTGGGAGTAGGGGTGGAGCACTGCCTGTTGCCACAAGTAACTAGCAGCCAGCTTCCTCCTGTGAAGGAGCCATTTCCTCTTCCCCTGTTGGTACTACCGCAGTCCTCTCCACCCAGATTTCTCCCTCAGCTTTAGAGATCTCCATATGCATAATGTTAATGAAGTCCTCAGGTGCATGGATGCTCCTAACCCTAGCCACCGCCTCCTGTAGCTCTCTCACCTACTTCCTGAGAGTTCCTACTAATAGGCACCTCTCACACTGGATGGTCTCCCCAGCCTGGCTTTCTATGATGGGGAAATGCTGGCCACAGTCTCTGAAAATCCACACCAGGACCTGCCTGGATAAAGGCACCCAAGATCTCTGTTTGGACACAGGTGCAGGAGTTAGGAGTAGTGTTGGCATTAGCGATGCAGCCTCTCTCCCTCCCACAAACTACCCTGCTCACTAGGTCATCTTTGGTTGCTTAGTGCCTGGCTTTTAAGTCCTTCTGACCTAGGTGAGCACTGCTGCCTTGTTAACACACAAGAGACAGTCTTTTTTAATTGTTCTCAAATGGACAGATTCTGCCACCCTTATTTACGTTGCTTTGCACCTTACTTGACAAAGTGTCCCTCTGAAATCAACAGATGCAGAGTAAGGCACTGCTCTGTGGGGGTAATTATGATAGAATCTGGCCCTAAGTGAGCTCTGAAAAGGACTCTGATAAAATCCTAGGCCAGGGAGCATATTCCGCTCTCAAAGCATGTGCCTAGCTCCCATAAAAGTCTCTGGGAGTTAAGAGCAGCCACATTAAGAAAAGAATATGACCCTAAATCTGAATATTCTCCTTTTAAGTCATGAGCTACAACATGGCTAAGTATTAGAGCAAAAAGGTAGAAAGCAGTAGTGAGTGGTCAAAAGTTGGTCAAATAACTTTGCTTGGCAAAATCTCTCCCAGGCAATTTACATCCACAACAAGTATATTCCATTCTCTCAGACTTCCAGTGTCTTTTACAGTTAAAAACTTCTTTCTTGATGTAGTTTATGGCAGATTTTACTATATGTACTTAGGAACCAGGAAAGGCTGACTAAACCGATTTATTCCATGACCTTTACTATTGTCAGCTCAAAACAATTTAGTCCATTTTAAGTCATTTGAGAGCACGGTAAACATTATCCAAGGGGCTTAGGAATAGCCATCTAAACCATGACCTTTGAAGCTGACAGATGACAAAAAAAATGCTCTACTTTAAGCCATTTTAAAGCAAGATGCTAAAGGTCTCTTATCCTGTTGAAACAGGAAGGCATTTACTTCTAGTTACTTTTTACCTCCATAAAATTAAGACATTTTGTTCCATTCAAGTAACCAAATCTCTTTTTTGGGTTGGGGGAGTGGGAAGGAGAAATCTAAATTACTCAGTTCCTATGTGTCCTTGCCTGAAAGCTCAAACCATTCAATTAATGTAAACTAAGAACTTAAACAGAGGGGGCAAGAGAGCAACTGGGAAAATTAGGCTTTGCGTCAAGGGGAAACTTGCACTGTGAATACTTAGATTGCAAACAGGGGGGACAAGGGAAACTGTTCCAAACTTTAACCACACATACATTATTAAAACCAGTTATACAGTATAAATCCACCTTTTACTGATTCATATGCAAAGGAAAGTAGCATGAGATTTGATTGCTTATCACTGCCAGCTGCACTGGAAGCTATGACACTAGTTATTACCAAACCCCATATTGCAACATGAAAGCTATACTTTGTGGTGTACTGATCCATCTTTAGTAGAGAGCCAGAATGCATCTGGGCCAGGGAATAAGGCTCAGAGAGTCTTCTCCACTTTGCTGCCCATAACCACAATTGCAGCCCCTGTACTCTCCTGAACACAGGGACTGATCCTTACTGGCATACCTTTTGAGTAGCTTTTCCTCCAGGGTATGGGGAGCCACTGGGAGAAGAGGAGGAAGAATCCATATAGGCCAGCGCAGACAGCTAGATCTTAGCAAGGATTACCATACCCACTTCTATTTCAGGTGACACAATGCCATCCCAGAGCTGTCACTAGGGAAAAGAAGTGCCATGTATCCTCTTATTCAGATATGTGTTCTAATATGAGAGTTTAGTTCATATTCCTAAACGGTAACATTTTAATGCAGTTACTAAATTTCATTCCTACAAATGTCAGACTCTGAAGGAATGAAGCTTTCACAGAACAGAGCACAGCCAGTATGAAATCTGGCCAGTCTTTGGCCCCCTGCCTACACTGAACTTGCTATCTTTCAAGGTAGACCTGTCATTATATATTGTGTGGTCACAAACTTCACAGGTATTTAAATAGAGCAATCTAGCAGTATGGGGATGAAAAGAATGAGAAGAGACCAGAATGTTGCCCCTGTGAAATTGAAACAATGCACTTTGGCATCCATGGCATTTCTGCCTAATCCCACGAGCACATTCATCATAAGCAATATTCTGTATGTCTATTTAATATAACCTGTCTGACCATGGCATTTCTAATACACCTTTGATGGGTGCCTGATGAATTGTGGTTAACTTTTATTAACCTAAATAAATATAGAAAATAATACCAAGTTACTTTGTGTCTGTCCAAATATAAACTTCCCTCTTCCCCCTTTCAAGGGCAACTTCTCACACTGGACCAATACTGGAGGTTGTCTACCAGGAGAAATGTGGCCAGGCCATTATGCTGACTTGGATATAGCTTATGGGTGGGGGGGGAGAGTGTTAAAAGGGGCAAGTCTTGCAACAGAATTTTTACATAGCAAACTTCAGTTTAGCCTGATTTATTGTGCCTACAACTTAGGGCTCCACTAAGATAGCTTTGCTTCTGGCTCCACCTAAGGTGTCCCAGAGGGAGTGAACCTAACAGGTAATGATCAAGTCATCTCTCTCCTGCCATCCATCTCCACCCTCTGACAAACAGAGGCTAGGGACTCCATTCCTTACCCATCCTGTCTAATAGCCATTAATGGACTTAACCTCCATTAATTTATCTAGCTCTCTTTTAAACCCTGTTATAGTCCTAGCCTTCACAACCTCCTCAGGCAAGGAATTCCACAGGTTCACTGTGCGCTGTGTGAAGAAGAACTCCCTTTTATTTGTTTTAAACCTGCTGCCCATTGATTTCATTCGGTGGCCCCTAGTTCTTATTTTATGGGAACTAGTAAATAACTTTTCCTTATTCACCTTCTCCACATCACTCATTATTTTATGTACCTCTTATCCCTAGGGCCGGCTCCAGGCACCAGCCCAGCAAGCAGGTGCTTGGGAAGGCACATCCGGCTCTTTAACAGCAATTCAGTGGCAGGTCCCTCACTCCCTCTCAGAGCGAAGGACCAGCTGCCGAATTGTCACAAGACTGAAGCAGCATCAGTAGAGCCGATTGCAATCACGGCTTTTTTTTGTTTGTTTTTGCTACTTGGGACAGCAAAAACCCTGGAGCCAGCCCTGCTTATCCCCCCCTCTTAGGCCAGGTCCACACTACAGCGTTAAATCGATTTAACGCTGTACCCGTCCACACTACAAGGCACTTAAAATCGATTTTAAGGGGTCTTAAAATCGATTTCTGTACTCCAGCTAAACGAAAGGAGTAACCCTAAAATCGATTTTACAAAATCGATTTAGGGCTAGTGTGGACGGAAATCGAAGTTAATGGCCTCCGGGAGGTATCCCACAGTGCACCAGTGGCCGCTCTGGACAGGTAAAGGAACTCTACTGCACTGGCCAGGTACACAGGAAAAGCCCCAGGAACTTTTGAATTGCATTTCCTGTTTGGCCAGCGTGGAGCTATCAGCAGCACAGGTAACAATGCAGTCTCCTGAGAATAGGAAAAGAGCTCCAGCGTGGAACGCACAGGAGTTATTGGATCTGATCGCTGTATGGGGAGAAGATTCTGTGCTATCAGAACTGCGTTCCAGTAGACGAAATGAGAAAACTTTTGAAAAGCTTTCTAATGCCATGAGGCAGAGAGGCCATAGCAGGGTTAAAGTGAAGGAGCTCAGACAAGCGTACCAGAAAACCAAAGCAGCAAATGGCAGATCCGGATCTGGGCCAAAAACATGCCGCTTCTACGCGGAGCTTCATGCAATTTTAGGTGGCTGCACCACGACAAGCCCCCCCCTTGTCTGTGGATTCAGAGGTGGGGGTAGTAATCTCAGCCATTGCTGATGATTCTGCGGATGGCGAAGATGTGGAGGAGGAAGAGGAGGACGAGATGGCAGAGACCACACAGCACTCCATTCTCCCCAACAGCCAGGAGCTTTTCCTCACCCAGACAGAATTACCATCGCAGCCCTCCCAAGCCACTAGCACAGACAATGAAGCCATGGAAGCGACCTCTGGTGAGTGTACTTTTTTAATTAAAAAACATAGTTTAAAAGCAAGCGTTTTTTAATGATTGATTTGCCATGAGGGCTTGCATGCAGTAGCTGGCATTAAAGTTACTGGAAAAGTCTGTTAACATGTCTGGGGATGGAGCGGAAATCCTCCAGCAACATCTCTATGAAGCACTCCTGGAAGTACCCCAAAAGCCTTTGCAGAAGGTTTCTGGGCAGGGCAGCCTTATTCCGTCCACCATGGTACGAAACTTTACCACGCCATGCCTGGAGCACGTAATTGGGTATCATTGCATGACAAAGCCTAGCTGCGTATGGTCCCGGGGATTGCTGGCATTCAAGAAGCATAATTTCTTTTTCTCTGTCTGTTATCCTCAGGAGAGTGATATCGTTCATGGTCACCTGGTAAAAAGTAATGTAGTTTATTAAGGGGACAGAGATGACCATTCCTTCGTTGCTGCTTTCCTGCGCCTTTAAAAAAAAACCTTCCCTAGCAGTTAGCCATGGGGGGGGAGGTAAAAAACAGCCCATTCCTACGGGGAGGTGTCTCTAATGGCGCTGACCTTTTTAGCATTTGGGCAGCAGGAATTTTCGCTGCTAATTGCCAAGGCATAGAGGGGGGAAGGGGGAGGTGGTAAGGTTTCAGTGACCTGCCATTACAGCAGACATGCAGAGTAGGGGGGGGAAAACCATTCACAATTTTCCTCTAGTGCTTAACCTTTCTGATGGCATAAGAAAAGAAGCAAAAGATGTGCTTTTTAACAGTTTGGCTGCCAAGCATGAATGTTACCTGGTAATAGCCAGTGGTACGGGGGAATAAAAGAGGTTGTACGGTTAACTGCCATTAGATGTATGCCTTACCATGTCCACCTGCAAGCTAATTTGTAATCTCCGGACCTGCGTCTGTGTTGCTCTCTGACCACAGCCGCAAGCACTAAATACTAAAAGAATCCAAAGGCGACCTTGTAGTGAAGTGACATGTGCTACGTATGGTGAATAGTGTAGTTCACTGTGAAAGAGTATAACCATTGTTCTGTGAAATGTATCTCTTATGATCCTTCTATCACTCTTTTCCCCCACTCATGCAGCTGCACATTTTTCAAGCCTACCTACCCCAGTCCGACGGATAGGTCAGATAAGGAGAATAAGGAAGAAGAGGACACGGGAGGAGATGTTCACAGAAATAATGGCAGTAACCCGCAGTGAAAGAGCTCATCTGGGGGAGTGGAAAGACGTGGTCGCAAAGTACAGGAACGCTGCCAGTGAACGTGAGGACAGGAGAGATGCTCGGGATGAGATGTGGCGGCAGGAAGATCAGAGGTGTAGGCAGGAAGATCAGCGGTAGCAGGATGCAACGCTGGAGCTGCTGCGCGATTAAACTGACATCCTCCGAAGTCTGGTGGAAGAGCTGTGGGGTCACAGAGTGCCACTCCAGCCCATGTTTAACCTCCCTCAGTACTCACCATGTCCCATATCTTCCACACCCAGACGTATAAGAACGCATGGGGGAAGGCTTTCTGCACCTGCCCACTCCACCCCCGTGGACAGTCCAACCAAAAGGCTGTCATTACATTGAAATGCCCTTAATGGCCATTTTCTTCCCTCCTATACTTCTCCCAAACCACTCCCGGGGTACCTTTTCATTTCTCTTACTCTTCTTATAATGACATGCTATTCAAAGACAGTGGGAGGGTGGGCTGGTTACAGGGAATGACTTTAATTCCATAAGCAAGCTTTTATGGAAGGGTGGAGGGTAGCTTGCTTGCAGCAGGAGTCAATACATGGGGGGGGGGTTCATGAAGGGGAAAGAAACACAGCAGTCACACCGTACCCTGCCCATGATGAAACTCGTTTTCAAGGCTTCCTTAATTGCCTTTTTCTTCCCTCTCTCCCATCCTCCTCCAAAACCCCTACTTATGTATTTTAATTACATGCTTTTTAAAGCAAGAGGGAGGGTGGGTTGCTTACAGGGACTGACTTTTAATAAAGAATACAAGGTTTTTAAAAGATAGTAACTTTATTTCCATAAGCAAGCTGTTAGGGAAGGGTGCAGGGTACGTTGCCTGCAGCAGGAGTCAATACGGGGGTGGGAGGTTCAGGAAGGGGAAAGAAACACAGCAGTCACACCATACCCTGGCCCATGATGAAACTCGTTTTCAAGGCTTCTCTGATGTGTACTACTTCCTGGTGTGATCTAATTGCCCTGGTGTCTGGCTGCGCGTAATCAGCGGCCAGGTGATTTGCCTCAGCCTCCCACCCCGCCATAAAGGTCTCCCCCTTACTCTCACAGAGATTGTGGAGCACACAGCAAGCAGCAATAACAAAGGGGACATTGGTTTGGCTGAGGTCTGAGTGAATAAGTAAGCTGCTCCAGCAACCTTTGAGATGCCCAAATGCACATTCTACCACCATTCTGCACTTGCTCAGCCTGTAGTTAAACAACTCCTGACCACTGTCCAGGCTGTCTGTGTATGGCTTCATGAGACATGGCATCAAGCGGTAGGCTGGGTCCCCCAGAATAACTACAGGCATTTCAACATCCCCAACTGTAATTTTCTGGTCTGGGAAGTAAATCCCTTGCTGCAGCCATTTAAACAGAGTAGTGCTTCTGAAGACACGAGCGTCATGAACCCTTCCTGGCCATCCCACGTGGATGTTGGTAAAACGTCCCTTGTGATCCACCAGTGCTTGCAGCACCATTGAAAAGTACCCCTTGCGGTTTATGCACTGGGTGCCCTGGTGCTCTGGTGCCAAGATAGGGATATGGGTTCCATCTATGGCCCCCCCACAGTTAGGGAATCCCATTGCAGCAAAGCCATCCAGTATGACCTGCACGTTTCCCAGAGTCACAACCTTTCGTAGCAGCAGCTTAATGATTGCTTTGGCTACTTCCAGCACAGCAGCCCCCACAGTAGATTTGCCCACTCCAAATTGATTCCCGACTGACCGGTAGCTGTCTGGCGTTGCAAGCTTCCAGCGGGCTATTGCCACTCGCTTCTCCACTGTGAGGGCTGCTCTCATCCTGGTATTATGGTGTTTTAGGACAGGGGAAAGCAAGTCACGAAGTTCAAAGAAATTGCTCTTACGCATGCGAAAGTTCCGCAGCCACTGCGAATCATCCCACACCTGCAAAACTATGCGGTCCCACCAGTCTGTGCTTGTTTCCCGGGCCCAAAATTGGCGAGCAATGGGTAGAACCTCCCCCATTACCATCAGGAGCTCCAAAGCGCAGGGGCCCGCGGTTTCGGAGAACTCAGTCTCCAGGTCCTAATCACTCTCGTCGCCGCACTGCCGTCACTGCAGCATCCTCTCCTGCATTTGCTGTTCATGGTTCAGCATAGACAGCATGAGAATGCGTGAACTGTTTACAACGTCCACGATCAAGGTACTTGTTAGACCCCCAAGTGGGGCCCCAGGGCCAGACTACAGGTGCTCCGGCCTCCATCCCCCAACGGAATTTTCCCCCACCCCTAGAACTGCCACTAGTCACGTAGTTGCTTGGAAAGCAGAACTTGCAACAGGAAAAGCAGCCTTGTGGTCGGCCAGCCTGGAGGGACAAAGTTCCCCTCACGACGGTTGCTTCCTGGGTAGGGATGTTGGGGCCCGACTGCCTCCCTTGTATGGGCATTTGCCACTCGCGACCCCCCAATTGGCTTATCACAAACTATGACGACAAATTTACTATATATTGCCGGTCCCCTCCCGGGGACGGGCGGAGAGACCCCGAATTCCTGTCGAAACCGTATCCAGGCCTGATCAACCTGAAGAATCTCTCTCGGCTCACGCGTTTCCTGAAGCCTAACTGCTTGCCGGCCGTAATGAAACTTTTGTGGTTTGTATGTGTAAGTATACTGTGCTGCTAGATAAGAGGCAAAGACTGATTCCAGCCGCCCCAAGGCTCCTGCTAGGGGAAACCCGTTGACCAGGAAACCTTGAAAGCAAGGGGGATCAGTCAAGCTTCACAATTTATTTAGGGAAATTAGTTGCTGCATTTATGATTACTAATAGCACCAATATCACTTTTACTAACCCCTGGAACGACCTGAATAATTACTGGGACTTGGAAAAATACCAGGGCCAGCTTCTATTTGTAATTGCAGTATTTGTATTATTTGCTTTGGTAGTGTATTGTAAGCCCAAGCTGTAACTAATCGTGTTCTCCCTTATCCTTATCTGTGATTCATTTAATAAACCCTCATTCTCTTGAACACTAAGAGTGATTGCTTGCGTGCTCTCCATCGCTACCCGTGGGCACTTGACACCCCCCCCAGGGCATCCAGTGATCGAACCTCCGCCCTACCCCAGCGCTCATTACCCGGTAGATAACGGGCACCTGGTGGCCATATCGGTGGAGCAAGGGGCGAGAGTAATCAGTAATCAACAGTACTGATCAGACCAGGGTCCATGCTTGCTGTAAAATGGCGTTTGCTCACTTCACCCAGTAAAAAACGCGCGAAATGGCTGTCTGCTGCTTTCAGGAAGGGAGGGGGTGAGGCTGTACCCAGAACCACCCACGACAGTGATTTTTGCCCCATCAGGCACTGGGGTAGTAACCCATAATTCCAAGGGGCAGGGAACACTGCAGGAACTATGGGATAGGTACCCACAGTGCAAAGCTCCTGAAATCGATGGACGCCTGGGACCATGGACGCACACCACCGACGTAATGTGCCCTAGTGTGGACGCGTAAAATCGATTTTATAAATCCTGTTTTATAAAATCGATTTTACTAATATCGATTTTAAGCTGTAGTGTGGACGTACCCTTAGTTTCCTCTTTTCCAAGCTGAAAAGTCCTAGCCTCTTTAATCTCTCCTCATGTGGGACCCGTTCCAAACCCCTAATCATTTTAGTTGTCCTTCTCTGAACCTTTTCTAATGCCAGTATATCTTTTTTGAGATGAGGAGACCAAATCTGTATGCACTATTCAAGATGTGGGCGTATCATGGATTAATATAAGGGCAATAAAATATTCTCCTTCTTATTCTCCATCCTTTTTTTAATGATTCTTAACACCCTGTTTGCTGTTTTGACTGCTGATGCACACTGCGTGGATGTCTTCAGAGATCCACGATGACTCCAAGATCTCTTTCCTCATTAGTTGTAGCTAAATTAGCCCCCATCATATCGTATGTACAGTTGGGGTTTTTTCCAATGTGCATTACTTTACATTTATCCATATTAAATTTCATTTGCCATTTTGTTGCCCAATTACTTAGTTTTGTGCAATCTTTCTGAAGTTCTTCACAGTCTGCTTTGGTTTTAACTATCTTGAGCAATTTAATATCATCTGCAAAGTTTGCCACCTCACTGTTTACCCCTTTCTCCAGATCATTTAGGAATAAGTTGAATAGGATTGGTCCTAAGACTGACCCTTGGGGAACACCACTAGTTACTCCCTCTGTTCTGAAAATTTATCATTTATTCCTACCCTTTGTTCCCTGTCTTTTAACCAGTTTTCAATCCATGAAAGGCTCTTCCCGCTTATCCCATGACAACTTAATTTACGTAAGAGCCTTTGGTGAGGGACCTTGTCAAAGGCTTTCTGGAAATTGAAGTACACTATGTCCACTGGATCCCCCCTGTCCATGTTTGATGACCCCTTCAAAGAACTCTAATAGATTAGTAAGACATGATTTCCCTTTTATAGCAACCATGTTGACTTTTGCCCAGCAATTTATGTTCTTCTACCTGTCTGAGAAGTTTATTATTTACTATTGTTTCAACTAATTTGCCCAGCACCGACATTGGACTTACCAGTCTGTAATTACCGGGATCATCTCTAGAGCCCTTTTTAAATATTACATTAGCTATCTTCAGGGCATTGGGTACAAAAGCTGATTTAAAGGACAGGTTACAAAACATAGTTAATAGTTGCGCAATTTCACAACTCTTGGGTGAATGCCATCTGGTCCTGGTGACTTTTTACTGTTAAGTTTATCAATTAATTCCAAACCCTCCTCTAGTGACACTTCAATATGTAACAATTCCTCAGATCTGTCACCTACAAAGGATGACTCAGGTTTGGGAATCTCCCTAACATCCTCAGCCATGAAGACTGAAGCAATAAATTCATTTAGTTTCTCTACAATGACTATCATCTGTAAGTGGTCCTTCTGTATCTCAATCATCCAGGGCTCCCACTGGTTGTTTAGCAGGCTTCCTGTTTCTGATGTACTTAAAAAACATTTTGTTATTGCCTTTTGTGTTTTTGGCTAGCTGTTCTTCAAACTCCTCTTTGGCTTTTCTTATTACATTTTTACACTTAATTTGGCAGTGTTTATGCTCCTTTCTATTTACCTTTTGAGGCTGCCTCAAACACAGTTTGGCCCATTAAGGGCTTTGAAATTAACAGAGCTGGAAGTGATAATATATGGATCACAGGTACAGCATAAAGCACGGTTTAGTTGTGGTCACATCAGCCAGACTTATACAAGCATAAGTTTGAATGTTTCCCCATCTGAAAAAGGGAAATAAGTATCCTTATCACATTCATAAATCACTGAGATCTACTGATGAAAAATTACTGTGTAAGAGCCAGGTATTATTATTCATCCCAGAAATAGCACATTGCAATAGGGCTCCTAGGTGCTCTGATAATAGAAATCAATAACAACAATCAAGCCTGGAGATACTCATCACATGGATCACTGAGATTAGATCTGCATTTGAGAGGAATAGGCTCAAGAGTCTACAAACTGAAGGGAAAAAAAGGTGTTTCTGTCCACAGCTATTGCTATTTGGGTCTCTAGTAGCATCAATGTGTTTGATTAAATTGTGCAAGCACTAATTTAGGGTGATCAGATATCCCAATATTAGGAGCTTTGTCTTATATGGGACTCTATTACCCCCCATTATCCCTTCTCCCCCGGTCCCTATTTTTCATACTTGCTAGCTGGTCACCTTATACCAGCTTGACAACTGGAGGGAGAGTGAGGTGCTAGTAACTTCAGTGGAGGATGCAGTTACAAAAAGTTCCAGCTTCAGCACGCTTTTTTCACCTTCTGATGAACATAACCTCCCAGACTGAATTGGACTCAATTATATTTCAGGAAGGCCCTAATATTTACTCACCTTTTGGGGGCAATATATTACACAATCCAGAATTTATTCACAGCCTCAGTGCCAAAACTTTTCCCTTTTTCTGTTTTGTTGAGGGGCTTTTTTAGTCCTGTTAATCAACATTGGCTCCACAACCGGTGTTCTCTCATACTGCGTATGTAATACTAGAACTCATCTGCTGTAGAAACCACTACAGTGAATAATGCATGGTAGCAGCTGAGAGCATCTAAAATAATTAAGCAGCAAAGAATCCTGTGGCACCTTATAGACTAACAGACGTTTTGGAGCATGAGCTTTCGTGGGTGAATACCCACTTCTTCAGATGCATGTAATGGAAATATCCAGGGGCAGGTATATATATGTGTGCTAGCAAGCAAGCTAGAGATAACGAGGTCAGTTCAATCAGGGAGGATGAGGCCCTGTTCTAGTAGTTGAGGTGTGAAAACCAAGAGAGGAGAAACTGGTTCTGTAATTGGCAAGCCATTCACAGTCTTTGTTCAATCCTGAGCTGATGGTGTCAAATTTGCAGATGAACTGAAGCTCAGCAGTTTCTCTTTGAAGTCTGGTCCTGAAGTTTTTTTGCTGCAGGATGGCCACCTTAAGGTCTGCTATAGTGTGGTCAGGGAGGCTGAAGTGCTCTCCTACAGGTTTTTGTATATTGCCATTCCTAATGTCTGATTTGTGTCCATTTATCCTTTTCTGTAGAGACTGTCCAGTTTGGCCTATGCACCTGCACATCCACCAATGTAATATACACCATCATATGCCAGCAATGCCCCTCTGCTATGTACATCGGCCACACTATAGCAGACCTTAAGGTGGCCATCCTGCAGCAAAAAAACTTCAGGACCAGACTTCAAAGAGAAACTGCTGAGCTTCAGTTCATCTGCAAATTTGACACCATCAGCTCAGGACTGAACAAAGACTGTGAATGGCTTGCCAATTACAGAACCAGTTTCTCCTCTCTTGGTTTTCACACCTCAACTACTAGAACAGGGCCTCATCCTCCCTGATTGAACTGACCTTGTTATCTCTAGCTTGCTTGCTAGCACACATATATATACCTGCCCCTGGATATTTCCATTACATGCATCTGAAGAAGTGGGTATTCACCCAAAGCTCATGCTCCAAAACGTCTGTTAGTCTATAAGGTGCCACAGGATTCTTTGCTGCTTTTACAGATCCAGACTAACACGGCTACCCTCTGATACTTAAAATAATTAAGGCTATGCAGTTAACCATTTTAACACAAATCATTAGGGAATGAAACCCTGGAGATCAAATGTGATCTTTTCTTTTAAATCCTAGAAATAGTCTCTACAATTTCTGTTAATGGTTCAGAATTAATTACCTATATCAGAAATTACATATGTGGTATAGATAGGTGAGGTCACGTTTATTTCTAATGGAGAAAAGAACTGTTTTAATAACTTCATAATTCCTTTTGTTTCATTAAAAGTAACAAATACTGTAACAGATAATTGAAGTGGAAAGCTGCTAATCCAGACACTTAATAATTTACACAGAAAAATGGTCCTCTCTTGCCATTTCTTAGCTAAGTTTTGATAAAAGAGCATGATAATGAAGTCTTGATTACTAAAGGTTCATCGGTCTTACAAAACATTCTACTTTATACTTTGAAATATCATTAGATTATCAAAAGAAATAAAATATTCTATGATGCAGGATCCTTGATTTGTTGCATTTGCTCCCTTACTGATTCACAAAGGCTCAGTCAGAAGCAACAGGTGTCCCTCTCATTAATATACATAGGGAGATTCTGCTCTCCAAAGTTGATTCTCTTAAGGAATAATTGGGTAGGTAATTGTTTGGCTCTGGCTCATAGTTCTGTGTGTGGGCTGCTGCCCAGCCCAGACTTCATTTGGAATGAAAATTAATGCAGGGAGACCAGTTTGTGAAACTGATCCAGAGTGAGGCAGAAATGTACAAATACCTATATGGTATGACTGACTTTCATATATACAGAAGAGTCTTAAAATGCAGCTGTATCTCTATAATGTAGGATATTAATCTGAAAAGCTAATAGGAAGACTCCATAGGGCCAGATCATGTCACGGCATTCGAGTCAGCGTGACTGTTGCCACAACAGTGTGAGCAGGAGGAAAGCCAGTTCTAAACCCTCAGAGCAAAGACTGCAGCCAATGTAACACAGAGGAGAGATTTTGACAGTGACACTTTGTACCGCACACTCTAAAATACGGAATGCAAGGAAGATATTTCCTCAAACTGGCAACAAATCATAATAGAAGTCTTGTTGAAAACTGTGAGGAAAAAACACACCTGACCTCTGAGAGAAAGATAAGAGACAACATACATGATATTGCACTAGGCAGCAACTTGTTACTAGATCAGGAATGGACAAGAATGGCAAATGGACACACGGGTTCAACCCCTTCACATAACACAGAAACCTTCTCTTGGTGGGTCATATTTGCCCCTGTCAGATACTTGATGGGTCTCACTTTTTCTTTCACTCTGGCATGCTTTGCCTTATTGAACTGAGCTCTCTTTAGCTATGCCTACATCAAACTCACAGGAACCAGAGAGCAGTCATTTCCTTTCCTCATACTACATATGTCATACAGTGCTTCTGCCCAGAAGAGAGAAGTAGAACCATTAGAGTTGGAAGGGTTTTGTTGCAATGATCTCTGAAGGATGCTTAATATGACTCCTCGTTACACTAGAGAAAGAGAGGGGAAAACAAACCTGTGCTACTCTAATTCTTGTGGAGAAATGGTTAAACCTTCAGAGTCCAAAGATAAAATACAAAAAGCTTAATCTTTATTGTCCTAGGAATCTAAGGTAGTGGTGATCATAGAAGGAATCTGGAAAGCAGATGGAGGAAAGAACAAAAAACCCCAAACTTACTGTGAAAGATATGCCAATTTCCTGCAGTATCCTGGACAAGCCTTCCTGAATTAAGTTTCAGTAAGTTAGGAGTACATTGTATTAAAATACAAATGTTTATGTATTATGGAATTGTATGTAACATCTCTATAGAGGCGACCTGAGTAATGTAAACTCTGTGAAGTGTTATGAGCTTCAAAAGGATAATTTGATACAATGTAAACTTTTTAAAGTTAAGTAGATTTCCCAGGAACTCTCCAGGGGGACGTGTATGCAAACATAAACATAGCTGCATATGCAAGAATTCAGCCTTTGAAGCTTCACGATGAGCAGCGGACCTTTTATCTGTTGATCACCTGTTACGTGAGAACACATTAAAGACCCAAACTGCATAGGTGCTGACTCTATGGGTGCTCTTGGGCTGGAGCACCCACAGAAAAAATAGTGGGTGCTCAGCACCCATTGGCACCCCTGTGGGGCAGCGCCTCCCACCCACTAGCAGCCCTCGCAGATCAGCTCCTCCCACTTCTCCCATTGCCTCCCACCCACCAGCGGCCCTGGCAGTTGGCTCCTCCCTCTCCCCTCCAGCCTGCCGCAATCAGTTGTTCTGCAGTGTGCAGTAGGCACTGGTGGGGAGGGGGAGGAGAAGGGGCAGGGGTAGGAAGAGATGAGGGAGGAGCAGAAGGAAGTGGTTTGCAGGCAAGGCCAGGGCGGAGCGGGGATCAAGCCCCCTCGGGATCTGAGTAAGTCAACACCTATGCCAAACTGGATAAAAAAGGAACTCTCAGATTCATGGGAATGCTTGTTCTGAGCCAAGGAGGCTATGAATTTTCTGGAGTTTGAAGGAATTTTCACTGGCCAGAGCCCTTGTTGGAATTACAGTGATCTCCGGTAAACTTATAGGCATGTGTGTAGGCTTTTTTACTCTTTTAATGTTTTCCCTGTAATGTTCTCACCTTAGGAATAAGAGTTGTGTGGCAACTTAACTGTGGGCAATTATACTGTTTATTATAGCCTCTGAGGAGAAAGCAAAACAGGTCTGCTTAGGCAGTTGGACTTGCTGGGGAATTCACAGTGTAGAAAGCGAACTGTGCAGCCTTGAAAATCGCAGTCAGGAGGGAGAGAGATGCAACTCTCCACCCAAGAGGGGTGACAGCTGGGGAGCCAGAATCCTAACAGTGAGTGCCCTTAGTGGACCACTAAGGGGGAATATAGATGCATACAAGTGTCTCCTATTGCCATGGTGCTATGCCACACTAGTCTGAAAATCCGAGACTTTGGGCAGTGACAAGAGACAGGGGCAGTATATCTCAGCTCATTTACAGCATGCTAAAAATAGTCATAATCATAATCTTTATTATAGTGAAGGACATTGCTGACATCTTTCAAAAGGAACTTGCATCCTTTCCAGCAATGCCAATTAATTCATCTCTCAACAGAAAGAACAGGGTAAACCAGAGAATACAATTAGTGTAAAGTGGTGTATGGACATTGTTTTCATAGTAGTGCCCTTTCCATAAATTCTTCATAGCTAATTGGAGCTAAGGGTGCAAACAGCATAGGCAATTTGTACATGTTCTAGACACTTTCTGATCTCAGTTTATGCCAGTTTAACACCATTGATTTCAGTGGAATTGCTTTGGATTCTCACTAGTATGAGACCAGAACTAGGGCCTGGGCATATGTTTAGATACTTCGTGAGGTACATTACTTCCATTTAGTTTTCCAGAACAAATATCTTCAAGTCACCAGCAATAACTAGCTGCTGCAGAAGTATGGTAGATACAGACACTCTCTCCTGCATCCATTGACCAGGCAAATCCCTTGCTGACAAAGATCTTAACTATGTTTTTGTACAGCACACGAACATATTGTTGACCTCCACTGATGACAAAGAGAAAACTCCCACATTTCTGCCTCTATTCACTGAGAAGCAGTTTATGCTTCTCAAAGATGACTCTTTGAACAAATATTGTGCTCTCTAATTTGCACATGCAAAGTATCCAGTTTTTAAGCAAAATAAAAAAGGAGGGAGCTAACAAATAACCTATTCAATATTTAATGCAAAGGAAGACTAGGAGAACACCACTTGCTTTGACAGCCAAGGCAAATCAATCAGATGGAACAGTCCAGCATATTAAGTGTTTTAAAAATTATTAATGTATGGCTATGTCTGAAAGAAGGTCATGTTATATGGACCTTCAACCATGACCATTGCTATTACATTGCTTATATCCTAAAAAACAGGGTGCCTGAACTCAGGACTCATTTTGCCTTTCTGAAGTTCTGATTAGATTTGGGACCAAGGGGCCAGAAAGGCTTGTCCTGACCTGACTGATGGAGTTCTCTAATGAGTGCTATCCAAACAGAACAAAAATCATATAATACACAATAAACATCCAGCACACTGTACTTCACCCCTCTAAATATGTAAATAATGAAAAGATGGTTTTTATTTGTCCTCCCCCTCATTTTTTCAAGACAAAGATTGATTTTGTTGATCTACCAGGTGCAGCTACACAGACAAGATATTCAGTAACTTCTTAAGATACAGGGATGTTGGAAATGAAAAAGAAGCAATTCTCCTCTTGGTGGTATAGCCTTTTTTTGTTTTTTCTTGGTACTAAAAAACTAAGGTTGGTTGGTTTTTCACTCTAGTTTTCAGTTCAAGAAACTTATTTGTGTTGTGTCACATCCCCTCCTTGTTTAGCGTTTTCTAAGCTTGTGAATAAAACACATTTAGGTATTGAGAACCACATACACTGTAAGTACTGCAGATAAAAGCAAAATAAATTAGGAAATAGGGTTAGTTTCTACTTATTTTGTTACAGTGAATAACTGGAAGGCACAATATGAGAAGGAATCTCAAAAATATAATAAGCATACTTAGGCACTAGGGAATTTCTTTTTATTGAAGTATGGTTTTCCTGTCTCTCTTTTTTTTCCTCATGCAGGATACATTTCAGTTTTATATGAGTAGTAGTTTACATGTCCAGCTAGGATGCCAAGTTGAATAATTCAATACAGATAATAGTTCCAGACATCCATTCAATTAAATAAATAAAAACTGTGCAACTCAATGCTAGAAAACTCTTTGCATATTCTAAGGTTGCTTAGCAAATGCAACAATTTTTCATCATACACGCTCTACCGTGTTCTTTAAGCCACCCAATTCAGCTCTTTATATCATGGAAGATTTTCAGTACTAGAATACAAATCCAGGTCTAACTTATTCAAGAATAGGAAGCTGCGAAAATATTATTCAAGTTGTACTTATAAGGCCCAGAATATCAGTCTGAGGAGCTGGGCTGAGCACCAACAGATCCACATAAGTTGGGGGACAGCAGTGCTTAATAATGAAAGAGGTGCCAGGGCTCAAGCCATTTTTTTTTTTTAAACTTTCATAACTGATCCAACAAGCCCAGAGGTGCCAAGGCTATGAACTACCAGGCCTTGAGGCACAAATTAAGCACCGAGGAACAGGAATCTTCCACTGCAAATGACAGAGAAGCTGTGGAGCCTTTCCTTAGAGCTTATGTCAGCCCCCTTATGGGGTTCATCCCCCAAGGGATGAAGAGTAAGAAGATCCTTGTCTAGCCCCACCCTCTCTTACCCAGACTAACCATTCCCAACTACTGCTGCACATTTCCATGCATGAACTCCCAGAGAACAAAGATCAGTGCCACGTAACAGGTGCACACCTAAGTGCAGCCTCCCGCCCCCACAAAAAAAAAATGCCTGTTCCCACTGCACAATGGAACTATACGGAACTATACTGGTGTGTGGAAGAGTCCTCAATATTGATACAATTATTATAACTTAATTTTTAAGAAATTACAAACTCATTTGCATCTTTACTGAGTATTAAGATACAGCCCTAAGAATGTTACAGCCAGGATGCCTGAAAATATAAAAATACCTGTTTAGCTAGTTATGCTACAAAAAAAAAGCTAATCAAAGACATTCCAGAAGGTTTCTGCCTCTCCCCCCCAAGGACAAGCAAACATTAAGACAACAGACCATGCAAAATATTCATGTTTTAATTAGAGAAATACAGCTAGGTAAAATGGACTCTAGCAATGCTTATCCTTGTGCCTGCTTGTGTTCTTAAAAAAATACCCATGTGTACTTGGAGATGTTTTAAACTTTTGTTTATTTCTTACATGTTGAAATAACAAATACCTTTGCAAAATGCAAACAGGCTAAATGCAAAGCTCCTAATATAGCACCCAATGACATTGCTATGTAAATGGTAAAAAGCTTTATGTATCAACGCTGATTCTAATGACTTTGCTAAACTAGTCTAAGAAGTGATTTAAGTAAAGAATATTTATATTAATGGAGAATTAAGCAAGCACTGGCAGCACACAAGCAAGCCTGCAACCAAATCTGGAAGAAAATAAAGCTCTCCCCAAAGTCAACAACTTTTAATTATTTAAGCTAAAGACTTTGTAAGAGTTATTTAATTTTAAAAGACTATTTGGAAAACCATAGGCACTGACTCTGTGGGAATTTTGGGGCTGGAGCATCCATGGAAAAAAAATAGTGAGTGCTCAGCACCACCAAACAGCTGCTTCCCCTTCCCCACCCCCAGAGGATCCTGCCCACCGGCAGGCCCCACCGATCAGCACCTCCCACTCCCTGCCAGCACCTCCTGCCTGCAGTGAATTAGCTGTTCAGCGGTGTACAGGAGGCACTGGGGGGAGGGGGCAGAGCAAGGGCAAGGAACACAGCATGTTAGCACCTATGTGGAAAACTAAAAACTTCTGAATAAACAGGAGTGTTTGAACTTTTTGAAAATAGAATTTAACTTCCTGCCAAACTGTAGTAAAATTGAAAGACTATCTCAAACTCAGCTGAATTAAATGAAAGAGTTAAAAACTAATTTTCAGAGAGAGTTATCTGGATCTTTCCTCCCACAAGATGAACAAAGGCAATGAAAGACATGCTGCATATTCATTAAACAGACTGCATATTCAGGATCTGAAAGTGTCACCTAAGCCAACCCTGAAGGCCTGAAGCCAACCAGCTGTGAATCTAAATAAGCCTGAAAGAGGTTTGTTTTTCTATAATTTCACTAAAATAGGAAAAAGATGGGTAATAAAACTCTAAAGTAAGAACCCCTCACACACACCCCCTCTGCTACTCTGCTCAAACCACAGCACTTCACAAGCCAGCTGCCACAGTCAGATAAGAAAAACAGAGAGGACTTAAAAAGAAACCAACCTGAGGAAATTCTTCTCAAGACTTCAACACGGATTGGTGAGAGGAAGTTAACTAAGTCACTCCCAAGCGATTAGATTTAAAACTGTTGTAATGATGTTGTTGGAATACCGAAATGTTATTCTAATTTAAGACTAACAGTTTCTCCTTAATCTAGTGGTTAGACCGTGTATTCCACTAGAGGAGACAGGCTAAACATTGGGAAACAAACAGTGGAATGTAACTGGATTTAGAATTCTTAATATTTGTAACTGATCTTTCTTAAGACAGCTCCTAAAAGGGCTAGTTGTAAGTAACTCATTTAAATATTTTTTCTTGCTTTCACAGGGTTTAGTTAAGGTTGCTTACTCTGCCTACTGACTGATTATTTATTAATGACCAACAGGTCTACCTGCCCGGAAAAAAAAATACTTTTGCCTATCTATAAACATTTCTTAGTTGTCTAAGGTCATACTAAAGAATAGAGTCACAATAGTTTTTGCAAATAAAATACTTGGGTCTTAACTTCCCAAGAGAAAAGCATGCCCAGAGACAGCTTACTCTCAAGGGAGTAATCACCAGTAAAGCTCTCCACAGAAAGACAAGCAGAAGAAATTATAATGGCAGTCACCAGTTTATCACTTGTATTCTGTCCTTTGTGTTGTTTTGTTAAATGTTTTCTTTAATAATAAAATATCCAAGGTTAATAACAGATTATTTTGCTTGGTCTTGATCATGTTGTCACCTAACGTATATAAAAGAAACGCTGTGATCAGGCCGGCTCCAGGCCCCAGCACCCCAAGCGTGTGCTTGGGACGGCATGCCGCGGGGGGGCGCTCTGCCAGTTGCCGGCAGGCGGCTCCAGTGAACCTCCCGCAGGCGTGCCTGCGGAGGGTCCGCTGGTCCTGCGGCTCCAGTGGACCTCCTGCAGGCGTCCCTGCGGAGGGTCCATTGGTCCCGCGGCTCCAGTGGACCTCCTGCAGGCACGCCTGTGGGAGGTCCACTGGAGCTGTGGGACCAGCGGACCCTCTGCAGGGACGCCTGCAGGAGGTCCACTGGAGCCGCAGGACCAGCGAGCAGCAGAACGCCCCCTGCAACGTGCCGCCATGCTTGGTGCAGCGAAATGACTAGAGCCGGCCCTGGCTGTGATTAAACATATATCCTTGAGTTGGCAGTAAGAGAAACAATTAATAGGAGCTGGCCTTTTCTTCTCTTTCTAAACTAAATATTTTTAGTAATTTTTAAAATCCAAATTACTTGGTGTGCAACATTTTAAAACTACCCTTTTAAATCCAACACAGGTTGCACTGCCACAGCTGTAGAAGCAGGGGAAGATATCACCCTGAACAACAGGGTCGTTATCCAAGACAGAAAATAAAATACCACATTCCACTTCATGGGTGGAAGGATAGTTTTAGAGTTAAATCTGGGAGCCAAGAAAACTATCCCTGGCAGCACTGGCTTTGGTGAGAGATCAAAGGTACGGATTGACCTGGGGTAAGTGGCTGGTCTCTTGGTACTGGAAGCAACCTGAATATTTTGTGATCTTTGGTGTATATCAACCAACTGTCACAAAGTCCAGCTTGCCTGGGTGGCAAGACAAACCTGAATGCCTAAGGAGATAGTCTGTGACTCCATGATAAGATTGTTATAGTGCTTTAGGAGCTTACACTTATCACTAGGTTGATTAAATCTAGTTATCCAACAACCAGTTCGGGGTCTCTACCCTGCTTCTGACAGTCTATCCTGAGGTTGGCACTCGAGGTCACAAACCACTCCAGCCAGCAGGACAGAAATAATAATACTGCTTCACTTTACCTTGTCAAACTTAGTTCTTTAATGTTTACAATCTTCATCTGTAAGGCTGCATACAATATTTAAGGAGAATTATTAATATTCAAAGCACTTTACAGATATTATCTAATTAATCCTCACAACAGCCCTGTAACATAGTTCTCTCCATTTTACAGATTAGGGAAATGAGGCGAAGAAGTTAAGCGACTTGCCAAAGCCACAGAAGGGCGTCAGTAAAAGATCTTAGATTAGAACCAAGGAGGTTCCTATGCTCAATTTATTAGCCCATGCTCCTTTCTTAGGAATTGAATAAGTGCTCTGAGAAGCACCAGTCTGGAGTGTGCTAAATGATCTGAATTAACATATATCTATCCCAATAGCATGCTACGTGGAGTTTCACTAGCAAATTAATCACCACCAACTGTTGAAACGAAACTTTTGGCTCTGGTGACATGCCATTAAGGCAAGTTTAACATTACATAAAAGTTTTCACTGTTGCTGACCATTTAAATATCAGTATGATTAATGTATTCTTTCTTACAAGGACAAATTCTGAAATCTCTAATGGAGACCAATGAAGTATAGCTCACCAGCTTCAATAAAGCACAACTAAATCAAGATTTCTTATTAAGTTAGTATTTATTAATTACTACTTGTACAGTACTTTGAAGTAGTAAAATACTAGGGAAGTATTTTTAATTAATTATTATTTTAAAGAATATACAAGGTTGTTACAGTGAAATCACTGAGCCAATGAGTTAAAAATGTAGATGCTCACAAAAGCCAAACTGGCAGACTTATCTTAAATCTCATTGGCATGATAGGATCATTACACAGCTTAAGTTGAAGTGAAGGGGTAACATTTGCTGCTGATTAGTGTGAATTTTAATGGCCAGGTGCCATAGAACATTATGCTCTTCTTGTGCCAAAGAAACATATCGGATGCAGATTCTCTAAGGTTTTCATGATGTGGGGGGAGGTAGGAAAGGGAGGAAGAAGAAAAAGCCAACCTAGTGTGAAAGAAAGTTAGAAGGAAGCAAAACCCTAGGTTCATCTAGTAGGTAGATCAAAGAGCTGAGTTCTTAGCTCTGACACTCAGCCACACCTCCCAGAGCACAAATAGCAGGTCAAGCTGCAGGTATCGCTGTGAGGCTAGCAAGAAGTAGCTTCTCCAAATCATCAGTAAGAGATTTTTTTAATTTCTTGGAAGGTGAGGCAGGGATTGTAAAATAAACCTGTTTTGTCTTTAGACAGACATGACTATCATTGGTAATTCAACAGAACTGTGGTATGGTATTAAATTGATATCCCTGCTGTTACACTTTCAACCATCTTGTTAGCTCAACCATCTTGTTCAGTTTTCCTTCTCCTATTTTGTACAAGAGCTGTTCTCTAGTATAAATCTCTGTAAATAAATGTTATTGTGATGTTCCCCTTTGGTGTTATTTGGACCAGTGATCTGCTAGACCACTCCAATCCTTGACTCTGGGAGCCAGCCTTACCCTGCTTTGCTGTGAGAAGCCCCACGCGTGGGCTGTTCATGCACAGCCTCTGGCATGTAAGCTGCTCCCAGCTACTTGCAAGTGAATGACACTAGACAATATCTTCAGTCCCAGACACAACCTTAGGAACCTCCGTCTTGCAGTGTCCAGTTATGCCTGCTGGATGCTGCAAGCTCATATGAGTTCATCAATCTAACAAAGAAATTGAAATGTACCAGGCTTGTTATCCCAAGGGGAGTCTCTGACACACTTCAAATCAAATGCACTGCTTCAGGTAGAACAAACAAATTTATTAACTATAAAAGGTAGATTTTAAGTGTTTATAAGTCAAAACACAATAAGTCAGATTTGGTCAAATGAAATAAAAGCAAAAACACATTCTAAGCTGATCTTAACACTTTCAAAGTCCTTACAAACTTAGTTGCTTCTCACCACAGGCTGGCTGCTCTTCAGCTAGGCTCTCCGCTTTGATCAGCACTTCAGTCAGTTGGTGGTGGTGGTGGTGTCTGTAGATGTAGGGAAAGGGAGCACAGCAAATGTCTCTCCCTTATTATCATGTCCTTTCTTCCCTCTTGGCTCACCCCCCACTTCAGAGACAGGTGAGCATTACTGAGTCTCTCCAAGCAAGGCTGAGCAATTCCCCTGGTGTGGCCACATGCAGGTGAGTCATTGCATTGTAGCTCCCTTGCTGGACAATGGTTGTTGATGGGTTGATTGACACCCTTCCTGGGCATTGGTTACTTTCCTTGCTGTTGCCTCTGGGGAGCAAGTATCTGGCTGATTCCCACATCTTTAGTTTAGTGACAACTATACTACACAAGTCTCATAACTTCATATGCATTAGTGATATACATATATGGATAGAGAAATGACTTTCAGCAGATCAAAACTTCTTCCCAATAACTTTATCAGGCATGCTTTATATGTAAGATCACGATTATATGAAAATGAAAAATATGGGGGGTTACAGCATGCTCCCCCAAGGTATAGAATGTTAGTGTCATCTTTTAGTTTTTACCTTCTCAGTGGAGGCTGCTGTCTTTCATTTAAAAGTAGTAATATATAAAAACAGACAACAGAGAATCTAACAAGATCTGCCTGGAGGTCCCTGAACATAACCATCTGTTTATGACAGAGGGTAAGCGTTAATGTCTCTTTTACCTGTAAAGGGTTAAGAAGCTCAGTGAACCTGGCTAACACCTGACCAGAGGACCAATGGGGGGACAAGATACTTTCAAATCTTGGTGGAGGAATGTCTTTGTTTGTGTTGTTTGTTTTGTTTGTTGTTCGCTCTTGGGGCTAAGAGGGACCAGATGTACACCCAGACTTTCCCAATCTTTCTGAATCAGTCTTTCATGTTTCAAAATTGTAAGTATAGCCAAGCAAGGCAGATTAGTCTTATGTTTGTTTTCTTTCAACTTGTGAATGCTTTCCTTTTGCTGGAAGGGTTACCACCTCTGTTTGCTGTAACTTTGAATCTCAGGCTGGGTGCAGGGAGTCCCTCTAGTCTATATGAATCTGAGTACCCTGTAAAGCATTTTCCATTTTGATTTTATAGAGATAAATTTTACCTTTTCCTTCTTTAATTAAAAGCTTTCTTTTTAAGAACCTGATTGATTTTTTCCTTGTTTTAAAATCCAAGGGATTGAGTCTGAACTCTCCAGGGATTGGGGGGGGGAGAAAGGGGGGGGGTTAATTTCTCCTTGTGTTCAGATCCAAGGGGTTTGGGTCTTGGGTTCCCCAGGGAAGGTTCTGAGGGAACAGGAAGTGTGCCAAACACTATATTTTTGGCTGGTGGCAGCGTTACCAGATCTAAACTAGGAATTAAGCTTAGAAGGGTCCATGCAGGTCCCCCACATTTTTACTCTAAAGTTCGAAGTGGGGGAACAAAACCTTGACAGCCTCATACTACTAAAAAAAAATAGGAGCTATTTTTCAGTCTACTGAAAGGTCCCATTAAATTCCACTGTGTGGCCATCTGATCAGACCTTAGCTTTCAATGTGAGATACAAAGCTTTATTAAACTTTGTGGCCAAAGTTCTGGAGTTCACCTGGCAGTGAATCAAGGCAATTGTGTGGGATGTCTATAAACCAGACTTGCTTTTGAAGTCCATGGGTAACATTTTAAAATGTGCCTAAATCTCATTTTCAAAAGTGATTTAGGCACGTCAAAGACTGACTTTCAGTGAGACTTAAAACACTAAATACCTACCCCATTTTTAACAAAACAAGGGCCTTTAAAAATGTTAACCTAAATCTAAGAGAAGTCAGTCATTTTGAGGAGGAATCCCTCTACTAAAAATAAGATGATGACGACTTTGGAAATAGCTCCTATAAAAGATCCACAACCTAAAGCCAACCAGCACTGGAGAAAATGGGCATTATTCACAGGAGGACTTACTGAAGAAGCTAGGTTACAGGAAATGGGAAACTTCAGAAAAGAACTGATAAAAGAAGTCAAGCAAAGAGCTGCAACAAACCCAAGCACAAATTAACACAAATGAGGCAGCAAATTTGTACTAGCACACACCACATCTTCAGGGTCCTGTTAATGAGAGTGATTGCAGCTTTAGCACAAAATATAAAAGGTCATTGGAATTGCTGATAAAAATACAGCTAGTGCTGCTATTGCTATTAATGGCTATGAATGGTGTGAACATGGTAATAATGACCCCAACATAATGACTATAGCAATGTTATTTTACTGCTAGGTAATCTATGGCCCAACTGTGAGCAAGTGCACAAGCCAAGGCAGAGGGTGCAAGGAGTATCCCCTGCTTGTTCTTGGGCTGCCATGTAGGGGTCAGGCACAATTCAAGTCCCCACATTTAAGGAGCAAAATCAGGCTGGCACCTTAAATGCTGTTAATTAGCATCTCTGAAGAGCCAGGCTAGGAAAAGCAAGTGCTATGGCCTTCTGCCACCTTTACTTAGCCAGCACTACTGGATCCATACAAGGGAAGTTTAGGGGGTGCCTTTTCAAAGCAAAGCAGCAGGGGCTGTACTCCTTCCATGCACACAGGAGCTCTAGAAGGCATCATGTCCCCAGGGCACTGCAGCCCCACACAGCACCCAGGGCAAGGCACTCCACACTCATTACTCAGACAAAACACCTATGGATTAGGCAGTAGGATATGCCCTATTTGATGCTACTAGATTCAATGACTAAATATTCTAAAGTGCAGTGAAATTCACCATGCACTGATTTTGTCAGAATACCACACGTGTGCAGGATCAGAGGGTAGAGGGAACTGTTTCAATAATTAAGGCATCACTCTTTTGATTCTAGTGTACAAGACACCATTATGGCACAACAGTGCATCCATTGTAAAATACTGAAGCAGAATATTCTGTCAAGCTAAGACATATCTGCTGCAATGTCTTGAAAAGATAGTCTAGAATTCAAAAAAGTAGTAATTTCAAGGGACTCAAAAGGTGAATACTAAGCATTACCACTAAGGGTCTATACAATTTCCTTATAGCAGCTACTTATTCATCAAAATGCATCATCTTGTGTCTTCCAGTTAAGTTTCAGATGATTGTTTCCTAGAGAAAATCTGCTAGTACTGACTGATCAGAAAAGAAGTTCAGGCTGGATGCTACTATAAAACGTATGTAGTGTTTATTTGATCTGCTTATTCTCATCCCACAGCTATAAGGTCTGACTCTAGAACACCTATGTTTCAGCTGCAATAAAACATAACGTGTTTAAGATAATGAGTATCACTCTTATAAGAATTTCTTCTGGGCCTGTCTGCTTTTCAGATGAGAAGAGTAATACTTCAGCAGGCAACCTCATTGAATCATCATCTTCAGGAGCCAAGAATGTGTCCCATTGACAAATATGTGCATCATCAAGACATGGACCAGGACCATCAGTGGAGAAATCAGGTGCTAGCACTCTGACCAAAGTTAGACCAGGGATACCCAGGAAATAAGTGATACCTGATTGCCTAATTTAATATATTACAGGGTAAAGGAAGACTATGAAATTCCATGAGGTTTGCCAGACAGATTTATTTGGGAATCTCTTAGGATTTTCTATAGCATCTATTACTATAGCGTCTAAGATAGAGCTCGAAAATCCACTACTTAAATCATCTTGTTCCTTTTAATGTATCTTAGTTTAAGCGCACTGTGTTGCTCAGTCTTTGTAATTGGCACCCTGTAGTGTGTGCTGTCTAAAATATTCTATTGTAGCCTCATCACCTAAACACTCCTTGTTTAAGCCCTAATCTTTTCAAACTTTCTTCCTGACTGCTGAATTCCTGCAGAGAGCTCCTCTAGTTAGCTTTGTGATGGGGAAGCATAAGAAAGTTAACATAGTGAGTGTTAAAGAAGCTATGCATAAACAATAAAGAAAGCTCAAAGGATTTTCTGACTGCTTGTTTACTACAACCCCCTTCTGTAGCTCATTCATTGTCAGTAAACTGCAAACATTAACATTCAGTTTTTGTTTTGTTCAGCTATCACTGTTATATTAAATCTCACCTTCTATTAAATCATGTATTATGATTACGACTTCTTTAGCAGATTACATTAAGGAATAGGGACTGGGAATGGCTGAGCCATTACAAACATTGAATCTATCTCCCCTTGTAAGAATTCTCACACTTCTTATCAAACTGTACTGGACTATCTTGATTATCACTTCAAAAGTTTTTTGTTTTCCTCCTTACTTAATTGGCCTCTTAGGGTTGGTAGGGCAACTCCCACCTTTTAATGCTCTCTGTATGTGTATATATATCTCCTCAATATATGTTCCATTCCATGCATCCAAAGAAGTGGGCTGTAGCCCACGAAAGCTTATGCTCAAATAAATTTGTTAGTCGCTAAGGTGCCACAAGTACTCCTGTTCTTTTTGCGGATGCAGACTAACACGGCTGCTACTTTGAAACCTGTCATTAAGGAATAAAAATCTGTAGCACCCTCTTGATACACATTAGGTCTTTATTCTGTAATTCTCAGGTCTGGTTTAAACCTACAATTTAGGTCAGCCATCACTCAGAACTGTGAAAAATTCACACCACAATAAACATAGTTAAGCTGACTTAAGACTTGGTATAGACATCACCATGTCAATGGAAGAATTCTTGTCAGCCTAACTACCACCTCATAAGGGGGTGGCTTTTCTACAGCGATGGAAAAACCCCTTCTGTTGCTGTAGCAAATATCAACACTATAGCAGCATAGCTACAGTGCTGCATCACTACAACATTTGTAATGTAATGTAGACATAACCTTACTCACATTAAATAGTACTTGTTCATATGAGTAGCCCCAAACCAATACGTTAGAGAGATGTAAATATGTCATTTAACAATTCAGGAGGCCTGGGGCAAAGTGGGGGAGCTGCGGTGCTTGTACTCACCTGGCGGCGGTCCGGGTCTTCAGCGGCATTTCGGCAGCTGAGGGGGCCCTTCAGTCACTCTGCCTCTTCAGCAGCACTGAAGGGGCCCTCCCGCTGCCAAAATGCCACCGAAGACCCGGACCACTGCAGGGACAGGGCACACGGGGCCCCTGGAGGGCCTGGAGCCTGGGACAAATTGCCCCACTTGCCTGCCCCGGGCAGCTCTGTTTAACATGCATGGATGGATTTTGTATATTATGAATTTTCCTGGGAAGCAGTACTACTGAAATTGAGTCAAGAGTTATTAAAACATACTACTGTCTTCCCAGGTTGCAATGTGGTGTAATGATGAGATTAATGGACTCCTGGGTTCTATATCCATCTTTGCCACTCTAATCAATGCATCACCTTTATTAGGTCTTCTCACCTTTCTGACCCTCGGTTTGCCTATCTGTAAAAGGAATATAAGATTTACTAACTTTGCAAAGGTGATGCAAGGCTCCATTAAATCCTGTAAATCTTTAAGATCCTCCCAAGAAAGGTCTTCTGCCATATAAGTGCAATAAGTAATATATATATTTCTACAGATAAACCCCAATGTCATAAATGCTCTTCCATGTGATGGGCAGATTGTGACAACCCAAATAACTCTCAATACTCTAAAATACTCACTAGCTTCAAAGCCTTCAAGCGAAACACAATATGTTCTTTTCCCTTGTGTCTAATTATGAGTTAGTTTATGTCAATACACTCTGCCCGGCATCAAGGGCAGCACTTCGCTACTCCACCTCAGGAACAGCATAAAGGAAATAAGTACTTCTGACAGTTCTTTCCCTGACCTCCACCCCGTTTGTTTCAGTCTGGCACTAACAGATTGCTATCGTCACCCCAACACTGTCTCAGTCATGCTGGCTGGTGCATGGAGAGTGGACCGGTCCTTTCCTACCCACCTGCTCAAGGGGGAGGAGGGAGGTGACAAACGTGCAGCATGTGCACCCAAAGTTCAAGGAGGCCGCACCATGCTTTGTTTGGGGTCCTACATCCCATTTTGACCCTGGGTGGCTGTGCAGCCAGGCCACAAGATATCCTGTACGTAGGACTATCGTGAGTATAAATAATTGGAAGGTTGGAATTTCAGCCCAGCCGTAAAGTAGGGATTGCATAAAAAAAGAAAACACTGAGTTTTGAAACAGAAACTCACTTCTCTCATTTTACTGGAAGTGGACAAGTTTAGTCATGTTACAAAACTACTCATGAAAGAGATATTCTAAAGTTATTATCTTTTAAAAAAAAAGTGGTCTATGCTCCAAGAATTAATGACTAAACATTTCAAATTCAAAGGTATCACTTGCAGCACCCAGTATAAAATTTCTGGTTTGTGGTTCTTTTTGATTCATTAGACATTTAGATGTTCCATTTGTTCTACATTTGACCTTTATTATATTTTTCCTCAAGGAGGTGGGGGAAACAACTCATTCTTTGGCTTTACTTTTTTAACGGGCCAAATCCTAGAACCTACATGATACAGCATTTGGAAAAGAAAGATTCCTTCCCTAGATAGTGGAAGAATTTTTTCTGTTATCAGTAATGTCCAAAGCACGCTCTACAGAAACGAAAATATACTGATCACAATTAGCTTCTCTCCTACTTTGCTTCTTTGCCCAAGTGGGCCCATGACTTTAAATGTATTTTTCATATTTGATAGGGCTGTACAAATTACCTTTGTTATACTGTGTTTTGTGGGCCTCTAGAGATCAAATAAAATCCAGAGAGTTTCCATTATAATGCTGCAATTATCCATTTTGCTTCTGCACAGAAGATAAGCGATTCTATGCAGATTCTGTTTAGACTGACCATGAGATCCTTACTTGCTGCTTATTTGGATGTCACTTAGTGATTCTATTGGTGGCATAACCTTTTTTCCTCCAATTAGGAGAGAAATGTTATCTTTAGACTCTCAGAGCAAATTGTGCAATATGAGCCTTTGCTTGATGAAAGTGCCTTGAAGATGTTCTATAACAACCTCCCAAGAGATTGGAGACACGATATTACACACAAATGAGGACGTTTCAGCCTCAAGACGACCTAATAAAAACAGTACCTGTAACATAAATGGCTACATACATTGCTGGATACTTGGCTCACAAATACCAGTATCTGTTTTGTTTCTGAATTCATATCATTTTCCATTATTAGGTCTTTAACTTACAGCCCTCTGGTGAGTCTCATAGGGGAAAACAAAAGAGCACAAGGAAACCCTGTGCAGAGTTATAGGAATGGGCATTTAATCTCTCTCTCTCACACATCTCACAATAAAGCACAGTAGTGCGTGAGAAACCAAGTTCTAGACACAGTGATTTATTTAGAGAAGGATTTGGATCATGCTCTTTTGTTTTCAGATGTTAAGGGAACAAAGAGCATCAGTCACACGTCACTGATAATATTTAAGACTAATATTTATGTTTTAAAAATGTGGAAGATGTTGGGTTAATGTGAAAAATCTGCAAACAACACACATACTATTTTAACTTCAATGGCAAAAATCAGCTTGGCTCCCCCTTTCTTATTTTGTAGAACCATCTCATATTGTAAATCTCGTCTATGTCATTTATCTTGTTCACTGCACAAAACCAATGCGGGCTTTCATACAATATTTTTCATTTAATGACTAACTGCAACAAGGACCATATTGTAAATGAAACCAAGTAAAGCAGGTGTGTGCATCCTGCTAAGATATATTTAATAAATATGTAAAATCAATCAATTTCTCTCTCCAATCAGGCAGAAAAGGTATATGAATTTATGAGTATCACTTTAAAATGTATTGAACATACCAGAAGTTTTTACAAAGGGAATTTCTAGGGTAGCAAGGGCAGTTGTCAAAGGGATGTTGTTAAATGGGTATTACACTGGCCATGCAATCTGGGAACAAAGAAAATGCATAAAATTAGTTAGTGTTAGATTTTATTTTTTAAAAGTATTTAGGCACCTAAAGGAAATTATAACAGCATCTAGTCACCTAATTCCCATCCATTTCAATTAGAGTTTGGCACATAAGTACTGCTGAAAATCCTACTAGGTGCCTGTAGACATGTAATCCCTTTAAAAATCTGTCCCTAAATGCTTATGGTTGGCCTGCATGGCTCCACAAAAGAGGACATGAGTAAGTATGGGAGTCTGAAGGAATGGCATAACAGTTTTCCATCTATAAGAATTAAAATAGATAAAAACATTCAAACTAGCTGGTTCCAATTAAGATTCCTCTGATTATTTCTTTGATATGGACATTAAGTGCTTAGATAAAGGGATACAGCATTTCTTAACATAAATGTACCATCTCTGAGCTTGCTGAGGCAGAAAAGGTTGGTCACCTCTTGGTTTTCCTGCTCATGACTCCAGTTCCCAAACATAAAATGTTTCCCTCAAGCTACCCCAGTACCGCAGATCTTATATTCGGTTTAAAACACAGTACCATCTTTCAGGTACTTATTCATTCATATCTGAGCAGTACAAAAATTATCATTTAGAAAACCAATCGCCAAACTGATAAAAGGTGTTGCTATAGACAGTTTGATTGTAGAAAATGTTAAAAATTAGCCCCTGGCTCCTTTACTGCATAATCAGTGGTTCAAAAGAGAGAAGAGTTAAAATTCTAATTAAAAATTGCTAACTCACTTTTCAACCAATCGAATCCTTTAATTTGTCAAGTTCTCCAACCCTGCTATCAGCCACAAATGACACCTAAGCCTCAGAGCAAGTTGTAATTACTGTAATAATTTCATAAGTGAGTGACAAATTGCAAGTATTTCAGTTTTCAATTAAAACTCAAGAAAAATGACAATAAGTGTACAACAAGCTGGTGATCAAAAAATACATTTTTAATTATTTTTTAACCGTCATATTATGAGTTGGTGGATTGTGATTGTAAGGAAAGTAGAGCCCTCCAGCTCTGCAAGATATCTCCTATTGCAACAAAATTGCAAATTAATTGTAATAACCCACAAATGCATTGCAAAACTGTGATAAATATATTGTTGGGCTGGGCAAACACTTGTTGCAGCTGGTGGGTGTAACCACCGCCCATGAGTCATTATAAATGTAGGAAACAATCAAGCTCTTTTATAGAGCCAGATGGCTGAAATAATAGCAGCCACCACTCAAAACACAACCTATATGGCAAGACTTGAGTAGAAGCTGAACCCTGTAGCCCAAGGGGTTTCCTTGGAGATTAAGAGAGCGAGTAACAGGGGTTGAGGCACTGAGTGGTGGAGCTGTGCATGTGTGCGCACGTGAAGGAGAAGTAGCAAAAACATACAGGACATAGAGGAGCACAGAACCCCCTAAAATAGACAAAAGCAGCCTTGGTAGCATGACCCTTGGAAAAAAGTTGAGTGCACACCTTTGGATAAAGTGCTGGCTGAAGGACACTTAGAACTGTGAGCAAAGAAACTGTCTCCTGTTGTCTGATTCTTACTGTGTTCAGTGAAACAGGACTATACATGTTCTTCGTAAATAAACAGGACTGCATCACAGAAATACTGGACTCCATCATCAATTTCTCCTCTAAATGGAAATAATCTGCTAGACCAGAGGTGGGGAAACTTTTTGGCACAAGGGCCACATCTGGGTATGGAAATTGTATGGCAGGCTATGAATGCTCACGAAATTGGAGGTTGGGGTGCGAGAGGAAGCTGTGGGCTGGGGCAGGGGGTTGAGTTTAAGGGAGGGTGAGGGCTCCAGCTGGGGTGAGGACTCTGGGGTGGAGCTGGGGATGAGAAGTTGGGGGTGCAGGAGGGTGCTCTGGGCTGGGACCGAGGGGTTTGGAGGGCAGGAGGGGGATCAGGGTTGGGGCAGGGTGTTGAGGTGCAGAAGGGGGCCAGAGGTGCAGGCTCCGAGCAGTGTTAACCTCAAGCAGCTCCCAGAAGCAACGACGTCCATCCTTCTGCCTCCTATGTGGAGGCACAGCCAGGCAGCTCTGTGCACTGCCCTGTCTGCAGGCACTGCCCCTGCAGCTCCCATTGGTCACAGTTCCCAGCCGTTGGGAACTGTGGGGGCAGCGCTTGGGGCAGGGGCAGTGTGTAGAGCCCCACGGCTGCCCCTATGTGTAGGAGCAGAAGGGGGGGACATCCACTGCTTCCGGGAGCAGTGCGGAGTGAGGCAAGCCCCCAATTCTGCTACCCAGCTGAAGCAGGGCAAACCCTGGACCACGCTCCCCAGTGGGAGCTCAAGGGTCAGATTAAAACATCTGGAGTGCCAAATGCGGCCCCTGGGCCGTAGTTTGCCCAGCCCCGTGCTAGACCCCAAAAATTAGTGAACTGCGTGGATCAAAAATACAATATTTAGTGGTGGAAAAGTAAATGTAAGTGGTGTGTACAGTACATTATTTTTCAAGGAAGAGGGACAGCTTTAAGAACTGACATTCTGTAACAGCCAGAGTAGTTCAAGAAGCAAGAAATATTCTCAAGTGACCCAAGAATATGGGTGAATAACATTTGTTATGCAGATAACACTGCTATTTTTGAATTCACAAGAAGTTCTGATTACGTTAGAGGAGATTATATACGAATATGGCAAAGACCATGGTCTAGAGTTGAACGTCAAAGTCAAAGCTCCCCGCCAAATGGCTCATCAGGCTAATGTGGTTCAGGCACATCAGTTTCATAGCCATTCGTACACAAGAGACTGAAATAGCCAGCATCATGTCTGACCACTCTAGATTGCCCTAACCAGGTGGATCAGGTACCCATTTTGCAGCTGGGTAAACTGAAGGTGGCCTTTCAGTGCGAGATCAAGTGAGAGGTAAACCCACAACCTTCAAGACTGTAGCTGAGTGTTGGGAGCAGGGCCGGCTCCAGGGTTTTTGCCGCCCCAAGCAGCAATAAATAAATAAATAAATAAATCTGTGATCGTGATCTGCAGCACTTCAGCAGCAGCTCTACCGCCACCGCTTCATTCTTTGGTGGCAATTCAGCGGCAGGTCCTTCCCTCCGAGAGGGAGTGAAGGACATGCTGCCGAAGAACCGGACCTGCCGCCCCTTTCCGTTGGCCACCCCAGGCACATGCTTGCTGCGCTTGTGCCTGGAGCCAGCCCTGGTTGGGAGATTATTTGAACTCAGCAAATGCTAGTCAGAGATCTTATGAAAACAAAGACTCAATTTGCAGGGCACATTTTAAGGGATTCAGCAGGCCATGCATGTTTACAGGCATTGGAAGGGAAATCTGATGGCAGAAGAACACAAGGCTGAACAAGATGATGTTGATGGGCAATGCTGTATCCTTGGGGGAAGTCATCCAGAAAGAGATTAGCAGAGACTTGTACATAATTGGCTACCATGGTTGCAAACCTCCAGTTATGGAGATGCCACAGAAGACGACGACTCAAGATGGCCACATTAGTGCAGTTCCACACACCCCACACCACAGCTGAGCCTTAAGGGTACAGTCTAGCCCAACGTGAATTGCTGGTACTTTTTGCAGCAGTCCAACCTTTATCCAGCCACAAGCATGAAGTTATATTCTCCTTGACTGTAGAATGAGGATTAGCATAAAGTCTTAAAGTCTTTATAGGTGAAAAATATTTGAGCATCTTATTTTTGCATTAACATTACAAATAATATTGTATATGACACAGAACTTTCAGAGTCAGTGATCAGTACTTTGTAATACACTTCTATTATTATTTCAGTCTTAGCAACCCTAGATGAATCCTGGCGCAGTAGGACATAGACAATTACTCCATGTACACTGTGGACCTGTTACTTTCTGATTAGCTTTGAGAAAATGGCTGATATTGTTTTAGCCAGTGGAAGACCAGTTCCTCTATAGGCACAATTTAGAAATCAATTATTCTGTAGTTTTATGAATAAATGGCTTTTCATTAGCTGAAGTTCTACAATTTAACTCAATAAACCCAAGGATATCAGCAGCAGTTTGATACGGTAACAGATTCCATTTGCTCCCTTTTTCAGTTTGAAAAAAATATTGTGATTAAGTGATAATTCAGAAGCCCCTCTCCCCAACTCTTCATGCTATTTAGGAGGTGGGATGGCACTGCCTAATTAAATGTGTGTGTCTTGGGAGCTCACTAAGCAGGGGACACTCAACAAGTTTCCTGTTAACTTAATGAGCCCAAGGTGAGGCTTGTTAATGGCAGACTTCACAAGCTTTAATTACACACTTTAAGTAGAGATGTGCTAGGGAACCCAAATATTAATCAGATTTAGCATCACTGAGCTGGGATATCTGCCAATCTGTGAATACAGAGAATGTTTTAATTATGCCACAAAAAAGCTGAAAATGTTAGAGGTACTTAACACAGGACACAGGCCTGCAAGACTATCTTTACAATGCTGAGGAAATGCTTTCATATTAATATTTAAAAAAAAGATTCAGAACTTTGTCACAACCATTATCCATACATGCTGGGTTATTCACAACTGGAGGGATCATTAGCAATGCTGACAACACCGAAGCCTGTCTTCACTGGAAAAAAAAAATTTGTTTTGTTTTGTTTTTAAACAGTGGATAGCACACATTCACTATCCCACTGTGAAATCCAAGTGCGAATCTGTAGTATCTGTAGTTTTTACTCCAAGTCACTACTAGACCACCACGCCTATGGTCAACATCATCTAGTTTATCTTGTGGCATATCTATCATCTCTACTAGCATTTCACAGAAGAATACTAATGCATGTTAGTTATCCCATGGTATATATAAGCAGCTTTTTTTGCAGTAAACACAAAGCCAAAGTTGTACAACTTTGTACAACTTCTAACAGTGTTACCAACTGCCATGTGTTTTGTAGTAGTGAGAGTTCTGCTTGTTTGGGTTTTTTGTGACTTGAGTGAACCCTAAAAGTTCAAACACTAAAAGGCAAATAATAAGAGCTGAAAATTGGCTTGCAAGTCATGAGATTTTTTTAAATGGTCAATTCCATGATTTTGGGGGTCTGACTCATGATTTATCTATCTTTTAACACTGGGGGTTGACAATACAATACAGAGAAATCAAATGTCATTGGGGAAAAATTCACCTCTATCAGTCTACCAATCTGAACCTGGCTAAAACAGGTTTCATTACTGAGTTTATGATGAGCCACAAAATTGCACTTCTTCTTAGTGTACATGCAATATCCCACAGGTGGCACGTGACCAGGTGACACGTGACCAGGATTCACCACCAAATTTAGTCTGCTGGTTAGATCATTATCTTCCCCAGCTCAGGCCAGGCACTGACAGGTAGCGTGATGTGAACACTGACCCATGGTTTTCCCCTCCAACCCCTGAACTACCTGTGAATTTGTGAAACACACTAGGATACAGCCTACAATATTTCAAATAAGAATTTCATCCTTTTTAAGATGGTCTTCACTGGATTGACTTTCTTTGCAACAACCACAGTCAGAGAGGGAAAACTTACACAGATAGCTTCATACCTACTTCCCCAGAAAGCAGGCACATCTAATTAAGAGCAATTCTGCAGCACTTGCACAGGGAATCTTGTTAAGTAAATGCTACACTCAGTGAAAGTAAAAGGTTTAGTACTGGGCCACAAGGTGGTACTAGAATGACCATACCCTTAAATTCCTGCTCAGAAAGTTCGCTATATACAGGTTATTGGGGAGGTCACCACTTTGACCTAGGGTGACCAGCTGTCCCATTTTTATGGGGACAGTCCCATTTTTGGGGACTTTTTCTTATATAGGCACTATTACCTTCCACCCCCTATTCCATTTTTTCACAGTTGCTATTTGGTCACTCTACTTTGACCTCCTCTGGAACACTCCAGATTACAGATTGAGATCAACCTAAATTCTGCTGAAACAGACTGAACACCAGAAAGCAATACAAGAAATTTGGAAAGAAAATGTTATGCCCAACAGTCATAGATGAGCTAAGGGAAGCTCACAAGTACACATGGGTACAAGACTATGTACCTACCTCATTGGAGCCTTAGATAATTAATTAATGCTATATCTGTTATTATTGTACATGGTTAACCAGTGCTTTGAGGTACTCATATACAAGGGGTTATAGAGGTGTAAAACTTATTACTATTGTTGTTTATTTTAACAGATACTCAACAACCACCAAAATAGCTGTAATATGCTGGGGAAAGTGCATCCCAATAACAGGCTTTGATATTTTGCTTGGAAATATTTTGAAAACAAGTGCTAAGAAAGGAACATAGGTCATTGTGAACACATCACCGCCATGTTTCACATTCTGCACTACTTCCCTGTTGCATCTAGAGTCCATGTCAAGATCTCTGTCCTGCCTTCACGAGATTAGCCCGAGCTATCTGAGATACCACTTCCACCTTCACAACCAGGACCTCTCACAACAGCTACTTTTTACTTACATAATAAAAATGTTAACTAACACAGGGCAGGATTGTGAATGTGGGAGTTAGAACTTCCATAGTAACTGGAATTCATTCGTGAAAGAGGTAAGGATAACCAGGATACTGACCACTTTCAGAAATAAGGCCTTAATCTTGCAAACAATTAAGTACATACTAAAACTATTTAATCAGAACTATATACATAAGCAAAGTTCAGCATATCCATCAGCATTGACTGGATTTGAGTGGTGCCTAACTGCAAAACTTATTTCTTCAGTTGTTAACTATTTGTATTTTGCATTTTATTGAGGGAAAACTAAAATAAATAAGTTCTTCACCTAGACATACCACACATTCTCTTAAAAATGTACACAAGTAAATATAAATTAATCAATCAATCTCTTTCTCCTATAGTCTGAGAAAGAAAACAAAATGTTACTGTTCTCTATTCTTACAAACTTGGGTTCCACACAGAAACTGCGGGTGATAGGGGACATATAAAATGTTAGCTTGATATGAAGGAATGGCATCCAGATCTTTGGAATGCAATAGGTGCTTCTTAAGCAAAACCTTTAAAATAAAGCAATTTGGGTGGGAGACTTCAATATATTTTTCTAATATTTTATCTTGTGTGTCAGACTGGGATACCTTATCTCACCCAAGCAAACAGCTCTGTCAAGGACTTTATATGTATGTAGAGACAGAAGTAACAGGGTTATCAAGTGTGCAGAGCTGCAAATAGCGCTAAACAGAAAGATCAATGTCAACAGAGTAACTGGCATGTCTTTTAACAGTAGGGGAGTTAAACTGAGTTATGTATTATATAGTACAGTGTTCCATGAAAGGCTAAAAAACTATCATGTTTCTAGATGTGCAGAAAGAGACTTCAGATCCCGAGCTCCTTCCTTTAGCCTTCAAGGTCCCAAATATGCTCCCACAACGTGTGCTGCCATTGACTTTGATGGAAGTAGGACCAACTCCTAATTTAGCCCTTCCAGGTAGTACTTGTTCATTGCACTATAGGTCAATTGACATAAATGTGAAGCATCTACGACATAAATAACAAAACTAGCATCCTATTTTTGTTATCAGCCATGACTCAGCTCTTTGAAGTAGGAACCACCACTTTTCATGTTTCAAAAGCAGCTGGCACACGATGGACGCTTCTCTAAACAAATAACATTAGAATCATAGAATATAAGGGCTGAAAGCGGGCTCAGGAGGTCATCTAGTCCTGCATAAGGAATGGTATCCCCAGCCTCTGTTTGTCAGAGGGCGGAGAGGGCTGGCAGGAGAGAGATCACTTGATCGTTACACCTGTTAGGTTCACTCCTTCTGCGGCATCTGGCATTGACCACTGTTGGCAGACAATATACTGGGCTGGATGGACCTCTGGTCTGACCCAATATGCCACTCTTATTTTCTAGTCCAATCCCCTGCTCAAAGCAGGGCCAACAACAACTAAATCATCCCAGCCAGGGCTTTGTCAAGCCAGGCCTTAAAAACCTCTAAGGATGGAGATTCCACCACTTCCCTAGGTAACCCATTCCAGTGCTTCACCACCCTCCTAGTGATATAGTGTTCCCTAAAATCCAACCTAGACCTCCCCCACTGTAACTTGAGAGCACTGCTTCTTGTTCTATCATCTGCCACCACTGAGAACAACCTAGCTCCATCCTCTTTGGAACCCCTCTTCAGATAGTTGAAGGCTGCTATCAAATCCCCCCTCACTCTTCTCTTCTGCAGACTAAATAACCCTAGTTCCCTCAACCTCTCCTCATAAATTATGTGCCCCAGCCCCCTAACCATTTTCATTGCCCTCCACTGGACTGTCTCCAATATGTTTACATTCTTTCTGTAGTGGGGGGACCAAAAACTGGACACAATACTCCAGGTGTGTCCTCACCAGTGCTGAATAGATGGGAATAATCACTCCTCTCGATCTGCTGGCAATGTGCCTACTAATACAGCCCAATATGCTGTTGGCCTTCTTGGCAACAAGGGCACACTGCTGACTCACATCCAGCTTCTCATCCGGTGTAATCCCCAGGTCCCTTTCTGCAGAACTGCTGCTTAGCCAGTCGGTCCCCAGCCTGTAGCAGTGCATGGGATTCTTCCTTTGTAAGTGCAGGACTCTTGCTCTTGTTCTTGTTGAACCTCATCAGATTTCTTTTGACCCAATCCTCCAATTTGTCTGGGTCACTTTGGACCTTATCCCTACCCTCCAGCATATCTACCTCTCCTCCCAGTTTAGTGTCATCTGCGAACTTGCTGAGGGTGCAGTTCACCCCATCATCCAGATCATTAATAAAGATGTTGAACAAAACTGGCCCCGGGATCGACCCCGGGGCATTCCACTTGATACCGCTGCCAACTAGACGTCAAGCATTTGATCACTGCCCATTGAGCCTGACAATCTAGCCAGCTTTCTCTCCACCTTACAGTCCGTTCATCCAATCCATACTACTTTACTTGCTGGCAAGAATACTGTCAGAGACCATATTAAAAGCTTTGCTAAAGTCAAGATATATCACATCCACTGCTTTTCCCATGCCCACAGAGCCAGTTATCTCATCATTAAAGACTTTGAGTGCCTTAACAAAATTAACAAATTAAAGGAACTGCTGAAACCTTAAAATTCACTGCAGTTAAGGCTAGTCACCCAAATCAATCTCAATAAATCATAAAGCTATAAAACAAAAACAAAATAAGCCCTTCACACACCCCATTTTTCAATTTGTTCTGTAACATCGCATTGAGAGGTATCTGCCTCTCAATCTTCCATAACATCCCTATGACGCAAGTTAATATTACCCCATTTTACACACAGGAACTTAAGGCAAAACAGTCAGGGCCAGATTTTTTTAAGGTATTAAAGAGTGGTAGTTAAATACTTCTAAAAATATGGCTCCAAGTGATTTGCCCAATACCACAGGCTATATCTGAGATTAAGCACTGGGAAATCTGGATTCGAATCCAACTCCCAGGCCAGCACCCTAACTTCCTCTCAAAATAGGTTCTTCCTTTGTTTGTGGGTAAGTCCTTGAACTAACAACTTCTGCAGTCCCAGAATTCCATTTTCCTGCTAGAGAATATTTTTCCCACTGCACTAAGGAACTCCAAGCTGGATTCTCAGCCAGCTGAGCAGTGCATAGCAGCAAACTGCCCACTCAGAGTACTCCCCCACCATAGCATGGGGGTCCTCAGCCTCTTATCTTCATCCCAGTTGCCAACATAGGAGATCCCTGGCAAGTCCCTGGTGGCTGTCAATAACCTGAACTCTTCTTTTGGCCTCTTGGATACTTCTCAATTTTAATTTGTTTCACATCTGTTTAACTAAATCTGTTAATGATATTTTATTGTTTTGTGCCACAACACTGCTATGACTTCTTTATTTGTTATTGTGCCACCTGCCGCAGTTGAAGATAATATAATATTAATGGTGATGAATACCTGAGTTATCTTAAATCTCCAGCAAATCACTTAAATAAGATATTTTTAAATCCCTCCTTTTTCTGTTCCGCATATAGAAAAACGTGATACTGGTTTTATTTAATGAAATTAAAACAAAAGAGTCAAGTAAAATCCTGTGCCAGTAATAGTTCCAATAACAAAGCAAGAGCAGGGAACACAGTTGCACTGGTTTAGCGTAGATGTTGCTCAGTCATTCACCCACTTAGGCTCCTTTGTTCTCCTGCCTCAATTAAAAAGGGTGATGCATGAGTGGGTTAATACAAGACCATGTATTTGAGTGACAGGCATTCAATCAGGCGCAATGGTACAATTCTTTTTTTTTGGTTATGCAACCAATCATTCTTAAAAGATTTCATGTTAATTTTTATGCTATGCTTTATAAAAAATTAAAATAGAAAAAAACATTAAAATTGGAAATTTTTGAGAATCTGAATATTGCAGCCTTTGCTCTTCACTTCACAACTATTGCTAATTCCTCCATTCCTGAACTGTCTACTGTTGTTGGGCCCCAGCTCTGCAGATGATACACAGGCTGAATTCTCATCCACTTTAACAGGAGTCCCAACAACAAAGGAACTGTAGTCCCAACAACAAAGCCCACTAAGGCCACGTCCACACTACAGAGTAAAATCGAAATTAATAAAATCGATTTTATAAAACAGGTTTTATAAAATCGATTTTACACGTCCACACTAGGGCACATTACTTCGGTGGTGTGCGTCCATGGTCCCAGGCTACCATCGATTTCCGGACCGGTGCACTCTGGGTAGCTCAGTAAAAGAATGGGACCAATAACTTCGATTTCCATCCACACTAATCCTAAATCGATATAGTAATATCGATTTTAGGGTTACTCCTCTCGAGCAGGAGTACAGAAATCGATTTTAAGACCCCTTAAAATCGATTTTAAGCGCCTTGTAGTGTGGACGGGTACAGCGTTAAATCGATTTAACGCTGTTTAAATCGATTTAATGCTGTAGCGTGAACCAGGCCTAAGTCAGTGACAAGACTCCTGTCAGCTTCAGTGGAGTTTGCATTACGGCCAGAGAGCTTGCAGGAGCAGGCCCATTAAACTAGTTATAAACTGCACTCCCAATTAGGGTTCTGTTGTGGCCAAGTCTTTTGATAGTGAATTAGGGACTAAATAGGAACAAAATATGTCCCCCTCGTCCTTTGTGTAGCCTCCCCTCACATTCACTGCAGGACAGGGGAAAGAGAAAGTATTGTGCACCCAGTAACTCCCCCTTGGGTCCTCGGGGGGAAGCTAAAGGGGCAGAGAATGGATGGTGACTTGGTTTCTTACCTAAGTGTCAAGATAGCTGAACCAGCACAGAGGGAGAAGTTATAATGTGGTCAGAGCACAGCAGTGAATCAGGCTCCAGGGCTGGGCAAAAAAAGCAGAAATTAAAAAAACAAAGTTGTGACTTATATGTTTGCTGTCCTTTGTCCTCCCATTTGTAACGACTGTTGTACAGTGCAAGTGACCAATCGCTGAATTTCTCATTTCTTTTTACTATAAATATTAACAGATAATTAAAATAATAAAGAATCTGAGACTATATTTTAAGAGAGCATCCTCTTCTAATTGGATTAATAATTCACAGTCGGGCTACCTCTGATGCTTATACACTAGTATACTGCTTCAGTCTTATAAGCAAGAGAATGCAATTAATAGCAGATATGATTTTTCTTTACATTTGCAAGCTAAGAACACAAATACTGGCAGACAGAAAGCAACAATAACCATGCTGCTAAGAGGCAACTCAGCTACTTTATATTTATCTCTTATTATGAGCAACACAAATTGCAGGTGCTTTTGTTGACATTTTTCCTAGCATGAAAATAAAGTTCCAAGAAAAACTGTAATATCTGGTGTCCTTAGCAGCTATTATAATTGCTTGTCTTTCTCAAAAGAAAAAAAACTGAATAAACAGAAAAAATACACTTACTGAGGTGTTACTGGCTCTCATTTAAGAATAAATTTTCAATTAAGATATATTTTAAATCTTCTACAACGTTTTCAAGAAACAATTTTAAGCATTGCTGTTCACAGCTGGCTCTTCTCTCTGTTTTTGTTTTCTTTATTCTTCTTCTCCCTGCATACCTTATACACAGCCCCACAGCAGTGCTCCTTCACACCCATATGAGGTGACAAAATTATCTCTTCATTTTACAGCACACAACCTATCTGCTGCTCAGGTTACCGCAGCCCTCTCATTCCCCACGCATACCAAGATTGAGGTTTCGTTACATATAAAAAGGCAAAGCAACCTATTCCAATTGCACTTTATTTTTTGATGTGTTTACATCCCGAAAGAAAAGGATGGAGTTAGCAACCGAGTTTTTGTTAACATTTCAGTGTGGTTCAAGTTAAAAGCCCTTCCCTCGTGATCTGAAATGGCAAAGTGATTACAATACAGCGGTAATTCAGTAGGCGTTGCATTTTTGAACTCTCTGTCTAGTTATATCCAGCACCAGGGCATCTGGATGTTTCATAAATGTATTCGAGTAAACAATCAAATCTGTGTGTGCCTCTTTCTTCTTCCCTCTTACTGCAGGCGGTTTTTTTGGGGTTGTGTTTGATTATGGAGAGATTATTAAAGGAAGACTACAGTAATTCAAATCAGTTTTACATTTTGTTCTTTGGACAGTCACTATGTTTGATAAACTATGATATAACCACTTACAGAAATGAACAACACAGTTATGCATAGAACTGTTTGAAATATTCTGTTCAAAATGTTTTTCCCCCCAACAAAAATATGTGGGCTGCTTTTTATTTTGTTGGGGGAGGTCAAAACAGTCATTTTCATGGGAAATGTCCTTTTTCAACAATATTTTTCAAGTTTTGTCAAAAAAAGAAAACTGCCAGCTGCTCTTCATTCCTTTGCTGATCTAAGTCAAGCTCTTGGAGCGCTGGAAGACAGAATGGTTTGCTTCTGAGGTGATAGTAAAACAGAGTATAGTATTATTAATCACAGCAACATTGTTAGCCCATATTTCTTGGTCTGGTCTCATTATGATGATATTACTTTATTTGTTATATGGAGATATATCTATCTCATAGAACTGGAAGGGACCCTGAAAGGTCATTAAGTCCAATCCCCCGCCTTCACTAGCAGGACTAAGTACTGATTTTGCCCTAGATCCCTAAGTGACCCCCTCAAAATTTGAATTCACAACCCTGGGTTTAGCAAGCCAATGCTCAAACCACTGAGCTATCCTTCCCATTGATTTAGCACTCACTAAAAGTCTATCTAGCTGTCTTAGGCATTTCTAAGGGGGCGGGTCGACAAAAAAATTAGCACACAAACTGGTTGTGACTCTACTGTGCACTAGCCATCAGCAGACTAACTGTCCATGCGCACCTGCTGACACATAACAGTTTGTGTATCCACTCTGATGTAGTGCCATTTTAAAGAGAAATAAATCAAAGCATGATAATAAACTATGATATGTCAGTAAGGTGTTTGCAGCAGGCTAGATTCACACCCAGCCTGCCCTGAAATTATTGTTCCTATAGACAAGCCCTAATGCACCCATCATCATGGCTGATGATACGTCTAAGGCCATGTCTACATCTAAAATTTTGCAGCGCTGGTAGTTACAGCTGTATTAGTACAGCTCTATAGGGCCAGCGCTGCAGAGTGGCCACACTTACAGCAACCAGCGCTGCAAGTGGTGTTAGATGTGGCCACACTGCAGCGCTGTTGGGCGGCTTCAAGGGGGGGTTCGGGGAACGGGAGAGCAAACTGGGAAAGGAGACCCGCTTCGCCGCGGTTTGCTCTCGCGTTCCCCGAACCCCTCTGCAAACCGCAGGGAAGGAGACCAGCTTGCTCGGGGTTCGGGGAACGAGAGAGCAAACCGGGAAAGGAGACCCGCTTCGCCGCGGTTTGCTCTCGCGTTCCCGAACCCCCTGCAAACCGCAGGGAAGGAGACCTGCTTGCTCGGGGAACGGGAGAGCAAACCGCGGCGAAGCTGGTCTCCTTTCCCGGTTTGCTCTCGCGTTTCCCGGAGCCACCCAGCAAACCGCAGGGAAGGAGACCTGCTTGCTCGGGGTTCCGGGAACGAGAGAGCAAACCGGGAAAGGAGACCAGCTTCGCCGCGGTTTGCTCTCGCGTTCCCGGAGCCACCCAGCAAACCGCAGGGAAGGAGACCTGCTTGCTCGGGGTTCCGGGAACGAGAGAGCAAACCGGGAAAGGAGACCCGCTTCGCCGCGGTTTGCTCTCGCGTTCCCGAACCCCCTGCAAACCGCAGGGAAGGAGACCTGCTTGCTCGGGGTTCCGGGAACGAGAGAGCAAACCGGGAAAGGAGACCCGCTTCGCCGCGGTTTGCTCTCGCGTTCCCGAACCCCCTGCAAACCGCAGGGAAGGAGACCTGCTTGCTCGGGGAACGGGAGAGCAAACCGCGGCGAAGCTGGTCTCCTTTCCCGGTTTGCTCTCGCGTTCCCGAACCCCCCTGCAAACCGCAGGGAAGGAGACCTGCTTGCTCGGGGTTCCGGGAACGCGAGAGCAAGCTGGGGAAGGAGACCAGCTTGATTACCAGAGGCTTCCTCCTTCCACGGAGGTCAAGAAAAGCGCTGGTAAGTGTTTACATTGGATTACCAGCGCTGGATCACCAGCGCTGGATCCTCTACACCCGAGACAAAACGGGAGTACGGCCAGCGCTGCAAACAGGGAGTTGCAGCGCTGGTGATGCCCTGCAGATGTGTACACCTTCAAAGTTGCAGCGCTGTAACTCCCTCACCAGCGCTGCAACTTTCTGATGTAGACAAGCCCTAAGTCTCCAAACTCACCTCAGCAGTCAGGATGGTGTTTCTCTTCCCCTTGACTCTCCCACTTTTTCATTGTTCCCAAAATTTCTGTCCTCTTTACCCCTTCTCTTTTCTGTCTGGAGTGACCTCATCTCCTCCCTGATCTCACCTTTGGTTTTAGCTGTAGTCTGTTTTGCCACCACTTTATCCTTGACTTGCTCAAGATCACCTAGGAAATCTGTGATGGAACAAGGAACTGAACTCAGGTCTTACGAGTTCTCAACTACTACCCTAACCATTAGATCATCTTGCCTAAAACTATTGGCTCAACCGCCTTCTTTTTGGTCTCTCTCATTCCCACATTGCTCTCCCAGTATATCCCAAACACCGCAATTAACATTATTTTTATTGCCAGATGCTCAAGCTTTTCCTTTCTTCACATTCCTCCACTGACTTCCACATCAAGTTAAAGCTTTTTTTTTCCTAACAATCAAGACCCCCACACAACTCTTTCCCAGCTTATAAATCTCTGCCATCATATCTTACTACTCCCGACTTGTTTGCATTTGCCTCCTATCTCACTGCTCCCTTTGTGCCCTTATCTTGTACTTGAAAACTCTTCTCTTCATGCTTTCTTCCATGCCGTCCCTTAAATATGGAACACTCATTACATCCAAAGCAACTTCTGTTTTTCTTTATTTAAATCACTTAAAACCCACTTTTTTGCCCATATCCAGCAATGTTAATTTAGCAAAATGCTGCATCTGAAGGGCTTTGGGTTCTGATTAATTACTCACATTTTGCTAAAGACTCAATAATGATTTTTTGCTTTCAATGCAAGAATCTACCTGAGGTTCTGAGTTACCTCCTGCAGTACTCAGCTCAGACCCACTAGGATGCAGGCATAAACACACAGCTCTCTTTGTGCACTGTTTATCTTTTTAGATCCAGCTCCATTATGGAATTTCCAAGCAGAAAATTTTCCACAGAGACAATAATATTTTAGCAATAAAGAGACTTTTATTAGGTTTGAGGGGGGAAAGGATGGGAAGTGCAGTTGGTACACAAGCTTTGGAGATCTCAGGGCTCCTTTTGCTAGGATGAAGGTGATAACTGATGAAGGGACCTTTGAGAGACTCCAAAGCATTGCACACCTCTTATTTTATGTTAGTCTAATAAAAGTGTAGCTGCTTCCCCAATTCTGCTGTCTAGTTCAGTTGGCAAGGACTATGTTTTTCTATAAATAATTTTCAAACCTCTGATATTCATTCCCATGCCTCAACAATAAAACCTTGAAAAAGCAAAGGTAAGGCATATCAGTGTAAGGCAGTAGCACTTCTGATATAAAGTCACACTGGATCCCAAATGCTCTCAGGCAACTACAAAGACTCAATTATACAGTGTTTGTGCTTAAAGGCTTTCCAGCAGGTTTCCAGGAAAATAGCATGGTCTAGTGGTTAAGCCACTAACTTGGGAGTCTGGAAAGTGGGGCTCTATTCTTGGGTCTGACTCTGACCTCCTGTGTGTCCTAGGCCAGCTCACTTCACCCCCGTTTCCACATGCACTCCTTGTTTAGATTGTAACTAAGTTGTTTTCTGGTAGGGACTGCCTCTTACTCAGTGTGTACAGTGCCTACTGCAATGGAGCTCCAATTTCAAACAAGTCTTTACGTGCTACTATATTACCAATTGTTTATTTGATATCTTTTACTTCAGAGTTTTCAGTATTCCCTGTACTCAGAGAAAACCTAGGGAATATTATCCCATTTTAAAGAAACTACACAAAATAAGATTTGCATTTAGATATCTAAGGAATCCACTGGCAAGTTTTTACATGTGACCACCATTCATTACAAAGTCTACAATTTACCGATGGGGTAGCAATTATATCCAGAGAGAATGCGTGACTATTAGCAGTGCAGTATGCAGTTTCATAAATAATCAATGGCCACATAATTCAAGGGTAACAAATATCCACTCACTGTTCCTTCAAATCTGGTACAATGTCTCCCCAGTCCTTTATCAGAGAAGAATAGTTACATTAATAAACAGGTTTTTTAACTCATTACAGTTTTTTTACCATATAGTCAGCCATTGTCTATTCATTAGTTCCAGGCCTGGATTTTAGTAATGATTGCACTGACTCACTGTGATGTCAGTGGGAGAGAAGATTGTAATACCCACAGGATCTTTGATCAAATAACCTGAATTTTCTGTATATTAATCTACCGCTACATAAAATGGGTATCATAATACCTCCCTCCCTTCCAAGGGTATTGTAAGCCTTAATAAACTTTGTAGTTAAATATCAAATGAAGTGTTTGCACAATTATTGTGATTGCTAATTACAGAACCCACTGTCAGAATATCAGTATTCCATTAGTTCAAAGTTATCCAGAACATATTTTATTAAGTTATATATTTGGGACAATGGAGAGATCAAATTCAACCCTTGCCCAAGAACAAGCAAAGTCAGTAAAAGTATGCCTGCCACATTCTGTCTGAGGGCATAAGGGCAGCATCCCATAGAAGACAGATAGTTTCCAAATGTTAAGTACACTGTACTTCATCCCTACCTGGACATACATTACACATGGCCCATTCTCCATGAACATACCAGTTGGTCCCCAGCTTCAGCACTCAGTATACTTCACTACATCCCACTAGCTCCTGCACTGCCTTACCCTTTTCATACATATTACATGCTGAGTGGCATTGTCACAAGCTAGTGGGCTGTACTATTAATTTTTTAAAAAAATATTTAAACATTCACATTCCTTTGAAAGGTTAATACCAGTTACCTGAACTAGGGGCTATAGTTTTCCCTTTCTGTGTAATACTGTTATTGTTTTAGCCACACTTTAGACTTTTGCTGAGTTTTAAAAGCCAGTCTCAAGGCCTATACCCACCCTCATGGCTGACAGTTAATTCTGACATCTGAAAATTATTGTTAGAGGAAGTAATACAATCACAAGGTTTTCCACTACCACTGCATATGAGGCTCGCAAAGTGCTTTACCAGCATATACTAAGCCCCATAACAATACTTATCTCACAGTAGTTGCTACTGTATAAGTATTCTACAAGTGACTGTGCATAAGGCACAGAGGGACTGGATTCTAATCTTACACTGGCAAGGCTCAGTTAGTGCACATTAACAAATACAGCTCAAGATACGGTACAGATTTCTAGATCAACAAAGGTGGACAGAGCAGAGAAAATCCATGAAGAAAATGACAGCCACCTCTGACAGGTAAACTTAGCTGGGTCTGAAAGTTGCTCAGGTATTTTCACTTGCATGAGTCTTCAACTTCTTTGTACTTATGTTAAACTCACTATTACCCAGGGTTGTAAAAGTGCTTTATCATCCAGAAATGGGAAGTAAGGTACAGGCATGCCCTTAAGCTAGAATGTAAGGATAGTAACTATCCCTTGCTGCTAGGTTCCATATAAACGTCCCTTTTGGGATTTAAGATATTACGTCTGGCTTTTCCCAAGGCACTGTGCAGCACCAGTATTTGTGGTGACAGATCAATGCCACTAACATTCAGAAACATCACATTCCCTTCACTCCTCCTGCAAAAAAAGAGTTAGCGCATGGAACAAATGCCAGGAAATTTAGAGTTAAGGCCAACATTGCCCTTGACTTTTCTCACTCTGACTAGGGATTTACAGGGCTCCAACAGCCCTCATCATGCTACTGCAATATCACTGCTATCACAGATCACCCAGCAATTTGAATTTCCTGAACACCACTTCAGTATTTATTTTTGTATTAGCCCATTTACGTTGGTGGCAATGAACTTCACCACAGGTAACCTGGCTATGGGGTTGAATGAGTTTATTTCCTTTGCAATAGTACAATAAAGAAAATGTGCCTGAGCACTACTGAGGATACAGATGGGGGCGGTTTATAATGAAGCAAATTGAAATGGGGGAGTCACCGTAAAGAGAGAAAATCTTACAAGTCTTTGCTGTGTTGGCTCTACTTGGCAAAGAGTTTTATTCCAGGCCCTAATCACAGGAATGAGATCTGTTCTAAATTGTTTTGTATTTGTCTCTGAGTGACTGGAAATTTGATTGTTAAGTGTTCAGGTGGAGGAAAAAGCTTTCTCAGGTGCAAGAAGAAGCAGTGCTGTGCAGCCAGTGGAAAGAAACATTCAAACAATTATACACCCTACTGCTCCAAGTCATATTAAAACAATCTGCAAGCTAATGCAATGCTAACAACGTCTCATAAATGGTAAACGGACTGGATGAACATCCTAACTGAGCAGGCTGGATGAACAGCCTTCCTAGTTAAAAAATACAGTAGCATTGCATTGTTCAACAAGGTTTTAAATGCCAGTTCTGGTTTTATACATGGTACATCTAATCGGAATTTCCTGCACAGCTAATGGCATCTATTTCAAGGGGCACATCAGAGAACTTGCCTTTTGGAAATCCAGCATTTCAACAACCACTGTAGCAAATTAAAAACACTTTCTGGTTCATGTGCTGTCTCTAATAACATCTGTACATGGACTGCCTGAGTCACTTTGGGCCTAATCTTTAGCTAAGAACCATGCTAGAATAAGTGGGTTGGATGCTAAGCAGCAGCACCCAGAGGTAGAAGTGGCAAAAGGATCCTCTCCCCACTCAGTCTGCAGCATGGCTATAGAGCTCATCCATCTAGCTATTTAAGCCCAAGAGTAAACAAAGCAATCTGTGGGCCATGCTCTGCCCTTCCACCAGGCCAGTATTTCCCAAACTTGGGGTGCCGCTTGTGTAAGGAAAGCCCCTGGCAGGCCGGGCCAGTTTGTTTACCTGCCCTGTCCATGGGTCCGGCCGATCATGGCTCTCACTGGCCACGGTTCGCTGTTCCAGGCCAATGGGAGCTGCAGGAAGTGGTGTGAGCTGAGGGATGTACTGGCTGCTGCTTCCAGCAGCTCCCATTGGCCTGGAGCAGTGAACCGTGGCCAGTGAGAGCCATGATCGGCCGGACCCATGGACAGGGCAGGTAAACAAACTGGCCCGGCCCGCCAGGCGCTTTCCTTACACAAGCGGCACCCCAAGTTTGGGAAATACTGCACCAGGCCAACACCAGAAGGTCCATGTAGCAGCAGTACTTTGACTGCATTTCTAGCTTGCCCACGCACTGCTGTGCAGAAAACCTCCCAAATGCACACTTTCACATTATACAAAGATGAGTATACTCCAAAACTTTCCACCTCAAGCTAAACAAGGGAAGTGAACTTTTTCCACCACCAGAAAGAGAGAGGGTTTTGTGCTTCTTTGTGCATTGGCAACATTCAAACATTTGTACAGCAAGACAGAGAAAGGGCCCAGGCACAACGCTCTGGAAAGGAATCCAAATTCTGAACAACCCCCAGCCTGAGAATGTTTGACTCCAGAGTTTTTTAGTATGGCCCACTAAACTGCTGTATCGAGCACATCTAGGGAGCAGCAAAAGAATTGGATTAGCAGTCTGGGCTAGAATTACACACATTCCCTACAAATTTTGGAGGAGCTTGTGCAAGCCCACCCCTGAAAACAATGTAATTACATTAGGATGGAAGACATACCTTCAGCTTCAATCTGAAAGAAGTCTGCCTAGGGGTACAGCTCTGTTATATCAAAACCTCTTATTGAGTTATAAGGAAAGGTTCATAGGAAGGAAAATTCAGCTGCAGGTGTACACAACCAAATTGGCTTCATCATTCTTCCTCCCTCTAACCTCCTCTCAGTGTATGTCTTCCTGCAAAGTTAACCCAGGTGATGAACACCCACATCTGACTTTGGATGTGCCTAGCTCAGATGTAAGTGATCCCACAGTAAAGTCCTACTTATGTTACTGTGTCCTCCATGTTGTGTGTGCACCTGTGTGTGACTGCAGCATATCCAATGGACCTTTGTACAGAGATGATCTGGGATTCTTTCCCAGTCAATTGTGGAAGAACTCAGCTGTCCTTCAGGGGCAACTGAGGGAAGGGCTTTAGAGAACTAGTAGCACTCAAGTGACTGAGCCTACATCCTTGCTGCAAAGTGAAAAGGTTTTAGCCCAAGTGCAAATAGAACTTGGATTCTAACCCACACTCCCAGCCAGGTAAGCTAGCCCAGGGAGCATCTCTAAACCCAAGAGTTTTGTTTTGTTTTTTTTGTGGATAGGAGAGAGGACTGGGGTAGTGCATGGGTTAACAGTGCAATGGAGACATACATATCCTCAGACAGTACAATCTTGAACATTCTTACCTTGAGACAACATCTTAGCAGAGTTTTCTCTGGAAACAGAAATGCCATCATGCTTGATAAAAGCTGCAGGACTCCATTTTAGATTGAAGGAGAAGGGCTTGTAAGTGCTACTATTTATATCTTTACACAGCACCATCAGGTGTCAGAATCTAGTACTGCAAAGAAGTCAGCAGTGCAACTCCTCACTGCAGAGTGGGAAATTGCTAAATACTGGTTGGTTGGTTGGTTGGTTGGTTCTAATTCTGGATTGTCTAGTTTTGCAGGTTCCTTGGCAGTACTCACTTTCTCTCGCCAAGAAGGAGTAGGAAGGGGGGTGTAATTGTGGGTAGGAGGATACAATATAGATATAGAAACAGAAAGTAAGGAAAGGGAAGATGGAATGCATGGGGATATGGAGGGAGCTGATTAGCTAAACAAGGGTTGGAGTTATGGAACTCTGAAACCAGTCCCCAGAGTGTAAAAGCTCACTTGAAGTTGGAACTTAGTGATATTTAGTTCTTCAGGTGAACAATTTATTCTGTTTTCTTCAAGCTTCAGCTTTGGAGTCATGTGATTATCTGAGTATCTATTTATATGAGCACTCTTTATTGAGTGTACATGCCTGCATACTTACAGAGAAAAGCCTGAAAATGTGAGGCCTAAAGTCTCCAGTTAGAAGGCAAATAAAAAGAACCCAAAAGTATTTTACAGGTAAAATGATTGGGTTTTATATATTGTGTTTTAAACTTATTTTGGAAGTTGAAAGTCAAACTGAGCTATCTTTGGTATCTTTCATGCTTTATCACAACACTGGCACAACTGAAGTTTGCTATGTAGGTAAATATGCAACTGAAGTGTCTATTACTGTACATCTCAAGGTAAAAATTCTGTTATTGGAATTTAGTTAACTAGTGTACTAATACACAGGCTAAACAGAATCTACTAACTCTCTCTTACCTGTGTTGGCTCTGCAGGGCTAGCAAGTCAAATATAGTACTAGATTATTTTTATTGATAAAGCAAACAGATGTGACTTTGAGTACCTAGAGAGCAGATTGGTTGACCCCAGTTCCTTTTCTGTACCTTGCTCCATTTGATAAAACAAGAATGTTAACAGGAACTCTTCTGCAGAGGTGGGGGGAAATCCCCAAGGAGTTTTTGTTTGTTTTGAGGGAGACATAGATCATCAGTAATCTGAAAATTAGAAAACTTCATCCAGCTCTACTCTTCTGCTATTGAAGTTAATTTGGCCATGTATTTCCTTAGGCATTTCTTTTGTTTAAAGAAATAACTCTTCGGGAGTTCTATTTTTTCTTTACTTTTTATAGTATTTTATTGAAAAAATAGAATAGAGTGAAGAAAAAAAATTAATTATCAGTTGCCAAAAAATACGTGAAGCAGGAGTGTCTGCGTGGGATGGGGGGGCGGGGTCACACTTTTCTCCTCAAGGGAACCAACGAACAGCAGCAACAGGTCTCCAATTCATTTCTTGGGAGAGGTGGAAAGCATCAGCTCTGAGGTGATTTTTCATGCCTTGAGGCTTGTGGACTATAAGTTGTGGGGTTCACTCCCTGGGAGACCTGAAGAACAGCAGGATAAATAATTACTCCAGTGTTCCCCCTCATGAAATTAAGAAGTTCTGTTGGCTTAATCACTGGACCCTTGTAAACTCCTTGAACAGCAGCCTACTTTGGATTTAAGAATATGCCAGCCAAACCTCTGGTTTCTTTGATCTATAGTGTTTGGTGTGAAGGGGCTTGGAGAGTATACTAGAGTAGCCTGTAGCCCTAACATGCTCTTCAGGTACATATGGGCATTTACAATTCCAGCTTTGTAAGAGATATGAGTGACCATCACAAAACTTAAAATGTACAACTCTCATCAGATAGATATGCTTTTCTTCAAGTAATGGTAACAGCCTGCTGCTTTTTTTCAGTCTACTATCTCGATTATCTTGGAATCTTCCCAAAACTTCTCCTCTGGCCCAAGAGTAGGTACAACAAATTTCAGTGAGGAGCAGGGGCTCAGCCCTGTCAGCTGCTGAGCATCTTCCACATGGTTCTGGACATCCTCAACTCTGATTAGTTTAAATTGCAGGTTTATAAAGAATGTTAGTGAGGGGTAAAATCAGGTTTGGGATGAAAATGATCTTGTAACCTCATTAAAAGCAACAAAGAATCCTGTGGCAGCTTATAGACTAACAAACGTTTTGGAGCATGAGCTTTCGTGGGTGAACTGTATCATGTTGGTGGGGGTGGCAGGGCAGAAAGAGAGTCCCTGAGATAGGACAGACTTTTCTTTTGGGCTGAGTGTGTAGTTGGATAGATTGACATACCCTTAGAGACCCAACCAGGGTTATTCTATCTATTACCCAAGATCCACAAACCCAGAAATCCTGGACGCCCCATCATCTCGGGCATTGGCACTCTCACTGAAGGACTGTCTGGATATGTGGACTCTCTGTCTAGATATGTGGCTACCCTATGCCACCAGCACTCCCAGCTATCTCCGTGACACCACTGATTTCCTGAGGAAACTACAATGCATTGGTGACCTTCCAGAAAACACCATCCTAGCCACCATGGATGTTGAGGCTCTCTGCACGACATCCCACACACAGATGGAATACAAGCTGTTAGGAGCAGTATCGCTTATGATGCCACAGCACAACTGGCTGCTGAGCTCTGTGCCTTTATCCTCACACACAACTATTTCCAATTTGATGACAATCTATATCTCCAGATCAGTGACACCGCTATGGGCACCCGCATGGCCCCACAATATGCCAGTATTTTTATGGCCGACCTGGAACAACACTTCCTCAGCTCTCGTCCACTCATGCCCCTTCTCTACCTACGCTACATTGATGACATCTTCATCATCTGGACCCATGGGAGGGAGTCTCTGGAAAAATTCCACCACGATTTCAACAGCTTCCACCCCACTATTAACCTCAGCATGGACCAATCTACACGGGAAGTCCACTTCCTAGACACCACGGTGCAAATAAGTGATGGTCACATTACCACCACCCTATACCGAAAACCTACCGACCGCTATGCCTACCTTCATGCCTCCAGCTTCCATCCCAGAAACATCACACGATCCATTGTCTACAGCCAAGCACTGAGGTACAACCGCATCTGCTCTAACCCCTCAGACAGAGACCGACACCTACAAAATCTCCACCAAGCATTCTCAAAACTACAATACCCGCACGAAGAAATAAGGAAACAGATCAACAGAGCCAGACGTGTACCCAGAAGCCTCCTACTGCAAGACAAACCCGAGAAAGAAACCAACAGGACTCCACTGGCCATCACATACAGTCCCCAACTAAAACCTCTCCAACGCATCATCAGGGATCTACAACCCATCCTGGACAATGATCCCACACTTTCACAGGTCTTGGGTGGCAGGCCAGTCCTCGCCCACAGACAACCTGCCAACCTGAAACTTATTCTCACCAGTAACTGCACACCGCACCATAATAACTCTAGCTCAGGAACCAATCCATGCAACAAACCTCGATGCCAACTCTGCCCACATATCTACACCAGCGACACCATCACAGGACCTAACCAGAGCAGCCACACCATCACCGGTTCATTCACCTGCACGTCCACCAATGTAATATACACCATCATATGCCAGCAATGCCCCTCTGCTATGTACATCGGCCAAACTGGACAGTCGCTACGGAAAAGGATAAACGGACACAAATCAGATATTAGGAATGGCAATATACAAAAACCTGTAGGAGAACACTTCAACCTCCCTGGCGACACTATAGCAGACCTTAAGGTGGCCATCCTGCAGCAAAAAAACTTCAGGACCAGACTTCAAAGAGAAACTGCTGAGCTTCAGTTCATCTGCAAATTTGACACCATCAACTCAGGATTAAACAAAGACTGTGAATGGCTTGCCAATTACAAAACCAGTTTCTCCTCCCTTGGTTTTCACACCTCAACTGCTAGAACAGGGCCTCATCCTCCCTGATTGAACTACCTCATTATCTCTAGCTTGCCTGCATGTATATACCTGCCCCTGGAAATTTCCACCACCTGCATCTGACGAAGTGGGTATTCACCCACGAAAGCTTATGCTCCAAAACGTCTGTTAGTCTATAAGGTGCCACAGGATTCTTTGCTGCTTTTACAGATCCAGACTAACACGGCTACCCTTCTGATACTTGTAACCTCACTGTGGAGTCACTAGGACAATGCCATAATTTTTTCCTGACATGCACCACTTCTCTATTTCTTCAGTGAGGGCATTCCATGCATATGTAAGATAAACTCAATTTTCATTTTATTTTCACAGTTCATCTTTAATTATTTCTGAACTATGAATTTATTCTGTTGCCCTTCCTGGGGCAAAAATCCTATTGTAGTGAATGGGAATTTTGCCCCAGGAAGGGCTGCATGATTAGGTCCTCTGTACTGAAATCAGGAGTCAGGAATACATAATTGTAGGCTTTTAATCATTCATTTTTCTTTGGCAATATATAACAGAAGCAACTACATTTTAAAACAATGTAACTATTTTTAAAAGTATTACCACTGCAGATGGGGAAAAAGCTATCTTGGATTTGAGGGGTTACAGATCGAGATCTCTGGATCCAAATTTTGGTTTTGAGTTAGACCCCAAACTGTGTGAGGCTTATCTTCCACTTCCAATTCAGGTGCAGACAATATCTTGTAAGAACAAGTGTTTGTTCAAGATTTTGGCCAAAGGGAGACAAAGAATCACATGAGAATACCTCATCTTCTGAGACTTCCGCAATCCTAAGGGGAAAGTTTTTGAAGAGGATTATGGTTTGCTAAGAATTATTTGCTTAGCCTTAATTTAGATGAGTTATTGCCCCCCTCCAAAAAATGCAGATAGTTAACACCCTATCTTGCATATTCCACTGTGCCACTTGCATTTCACAGTAAAAAAAAATATAAATGGCTAATAACAGTGGTATTTCAAAATAGCTGTATGTAAACAAATCAGTTTGGGAGAGTTAAAGCTAATGATATGTACAAACTTTCCCCCGAAATCAGTGTGAGAAGACTAAAGAGATTTTAAAAATTAAAAAATGGAAATGTTAATGTTCAGTTTTCCTTCAGAGCAGTGCTACTTTGTACAATTTTGCTCAGAAAAGACAAACAAGCTGTTCAAAGATCCTTGCTATTTTGCCTAGGAATGTTTTTGTTGTTACTGCCCCCACCGTGGCTCATCCAAATATCAATGAAGGGCGATTGTTTTTTTCTGCTTGAGCAGACACTTGGAGAGGGGGAAGAAAGCAAAGGAAGCTTTCTATATTTATTCAGTCTGCCATGCCAGTGATCTACAGTTATAGGCAAATACAGCTGTAATCCCTGATCACATTGTCTTCTGAGTCCTTATTAAAAAACTAATGTATTCCTCTTTTCAATGTGTATATTTTCCGCTTATAAATAGTACTTTTAGATAGCAAGAAATAGAGATGCAGTAGATAAATGGGAGACTGATCCAGAGAACAGGCATATCATTGAGTCATAATAGGGAGACTGAATCCTGTGCAGTAACTCATGAATGTTAACACCTTTAATGAGTGATATTGTCCGCCTGTGTGTGTAAGCGCTTTTTCTACTCAAAGTCTCACTACACAATTTTTCTTTTCCATGGCTTATTCCTGAGGGAAATTCCTAGGTGTGCACTGTAATCTGGATATATGTTGCACTACACTGTATTTTTGGTTACATCAGGGCACCAATCTGACAATCAGCAAATTCCTTTGTTTTTGCTTATTATCCATTCTGTATTTCCCCATGGCTGTCATTAGATACAATGGGCCCAATTCTCTTGTGCTGTATGGCTTTGGGCTGCACTGCCACAGCGATCTGTCTCACGAAGCAATGAATGCTTAGTCTTTCCCCTTTACTTTTTGCTGTCAGCGTAGCAATGAAAGGGAATATGTCTGGAATATCACACTGCCATGCTGCTCTCTAGCAGCCATTGTGGAC